>NW_024609839.1:36566469-36721607 GCF_016920785.2 Ixodes scapularis
GCGGTGAGTGGCGTGAGGGTGGTCAGTGCCGTGAGGGCGGTAAGTGGCGTGAAGGCGGTGAGTGGCGTGAGGGCCGTGAGGGCGGTGAGGGCCGTGAGTGGCGTGAGGGCTATGAGTGCGTGAGGGCCGTGAGGGCGGTGAGGGCCGTGAGGGCGGTGAGGGAGGTGAGGGCCGTGAGGGCGGTGAGGGCCGTGAGGGCGGTGAGGGCCGTGAGGGTGGTGAGTGGCGTGAGGGCGGTGAGTGGCGTGAGGGCCATGAGTGAGTGAGGGGCGTGAGGGCCGTGAGGGCGGTGAGGGGCGTGAGGGCGGTGAGTGCGGTGAGTGCGTGAGGGCCGTGAGGTTCAGTGAGGGTCAGTGGAGGGCTGAAGGTGAGTTGGACTGTGAGGGTAAGTGAGGGGCTGAAGGTGAGCTTAGCTGTGAGGGTGAGGGTGAGTGAAGGGCTTAGGTGAGTGTGGCTGTGAGGGTGAGGGCGACCTAAAATGCCGACTTCTGGCTAGCAGACGCTCTCGCTTGGATGCAATGCGGCGGAAGGTTGTTTCCGTTAGTTTTCGTGTTTCGCGATTGCATTTCTGTCGCGAGTTCTACAGTTTAACGCGTAATTGACTACAGATACTTCCGACATACCAGCAGAACGACTGGACGGCCTGGAAAACGCGAACTAGGGCGAAAATGGGCACACTGTACTTCTATGCTACCGGAGTGAGGCTCTGTTTCGCTCCTGCGCGAGAAAAGCCGCTTACTAGCGTAGCAGCGAACTCTTGTATGCTGCACAGTGACTTTGGTACGATTAAAGGCAGTGTTTTTGTATTACCGCACGCGTGCCTCAGACGCCAAGAAGGGAGATCACACGCTCGTTCTTTCGTCGCTTCGTAAAGGAGGCAAGACGTGACATGTATAAGCACGAAGCGATTGCTGGTTTTTCTTTCACAACTGACGCACTCTCCTCAAAGCGACTGTACTTCGTCTCTCCTTAACATAGACCAACTACAGAGGCTACGGACAAGAGCGGGCAGATTTGACTTGGGCTGCCCCTGCACGAGCGTTCACGCAGCCGACGCGCGATCGAACGTAAGGAGCCTCCACTTGTAAAGTTTGCGCTTAGTTTATGTTAAGCGGAGATTTCTGTGGTCTAGATAACAATAAAAAAAATGTTTCCCTTCTTAACGATACCTGTCCTTGGCGTGCGCAACGTGTCTTAATAGTTGCGCAAAAACGATCTACTAAGATTTGATCCCTATTGCTGCAAGGCGCGGCTGGGAGCCTTCACCCTCTCCGCGGCATAACGAAATCGGAATATTCTGCGTAAAAGAATTTTAGCAGAACGAGCGAAAATCCAAACTATCCGCTAACACCTAAATCTTTTCAAAGGTTTATGGTTTTGAAAATTTCTTGTGATGCCTTGTGTGTACTTTGTTTTTACCAGACATTATCAGCTTACTCGGCTCATTACAAAGACTTTGTAAGCTTACTTGGCTCATTAGAGGCAGGGCATTATCTTTTCACAGCAGTGCACCCTTTATGGACCGTCGATTCTCAACTAAAATAATCTCGTTTTATTCATCAAGCGATGACATGGAACAATCTTGGCTCTTGAAAGCCCTTCTTTATTACTGCAAATAACCGCCACATAGGCCTTCAAGTTCTACTGCCAGTGACTGTAAAAAAAAGAACTAAAGAACATAAGACAAACTAAAATTAAGTCACAGGTAATGCATATTTTTATTTTACAACACACTAAATCAGAAGGACTGAAAGACAGGTCATCAAGGCTACTTTTCACAGAGTTGCTTCGCTGTGCTCAGACCGCTTGTGAAGGCCTGAGTCACAATTCAAAGAGGATTATACTAATCCTGTTACACTATAATTCGTGCCGTCTCAAGTGATCGCGACGTAGCACAGCGAAGATCAACTGTATGAAGCAGCTATTAACCTGCCTATGTAGTCCTTTACAAGCTCCACCTCCAGGCCAGCACTAGCTTTTGCGTTTGATAACAAACAGCTTGCACAGCGAAATGATAGCAGACGGCGACAGGTGTGTTCAAAGAAGGAGCTTCTGCTTCTACTGCACTCACTGGCGAGATACATGAAAACATCAAGCCACGTATACCAGAAGCTGAATCTCAACCATCGTACAGTGAATGACTACCTTGCACAAAAGTCAACGGCGATACATAAAAATATTAAGGCGCGGATATAAGTTGAATACCAGCTATGATAAAGTGAATGACTAGCTTCCACAAAAGGCAACCAGTGAGATACATAAAACTATTACGGCACAGACTCTAAAAGTTGAGATTCAAATATCAGAAGGTAAACGACTAGGTTGCACGAAAATCAACGGACATATACAAAAGATTTCAAGAATAAAGGCTTGCGGGGTCTTATCAGCCCCCCTCTCGTCGACAACCAAACGCCGGCGCCTGAGGACTCGTTTTCGGATGCCGCCGTGGCGAGGGCAGCGCCTTTGAAGCTTGGTGCCCGAGAACCTCCTGCCTCGGGACCCATCTTGAAGACGTTGGCGGCGTTGGCGGTGGACATCCAGGGCCCCCCTCCCGGACAGCGTCGGCGCCCGAGGCCCTGCACGTGCTACGGCAGAGCCAGACGGGGAGCTCCAGCGAGAGACCGCCCAAGATGGGAAAGAAGAAGCTCCGGCCGGTCTGGTACGCAGTGACGGCGGGAACAGCGGGAAAAGCTCGGACTACGGAAAAGAGGAAAAGGACTCTTGCTCGGGAAACGGGCCACGACGGACGTTCGCGCTGGTGGCGACCGCGCCGCCGGCTCGGGCGACGGCCCGGTGACATGGTCCGGACTTAGACCCCGGCTTTGACCCTCGACGGCGACGTCCACAGGATGTGGTGTAGACTAGCACCGTACGGACGATCAGCATGCAGCATACGGTGGCGGCGTACCCCCTCCAGGCTTCCTCGATCACCTGTCCTGATCCCGAAACCCACCAGCAGAATGTGAGTGGAATAAACACCTTCTGCCGAGGGCTATGCGTGTGCTGTGTCACGTTCATCCGGAGACAGGGGCCTGGGGAATCGGACGAGAACCCTACAGGCTGAATTTTGTGTCACAAAGTGAATGACTCAGTGGCGCACCCACGGAGGGAAGGGGGGGGGGGGGGTTTGGAGGATCATAACCCCCCCCCCCCCCCCCAAAGCTCCGCGATAAAACTTTTTTTTGCGTATTTTGACGATTTTTAAAATGTAATCTCTGCAACGAGCCCCTTTAATGGTAAATAAATTAATCGCCCCCTCCGCTCCTCCTTCTCCCCCCTCGCCGCTGCACTGGTGATGTGCACGGCACGAGCGAGTCATTTCCGTAATATACAATCTTACATTGACCGATGACACACTATTACCAAAATTATATATGTGTCGAAAAGTGCTCATCTGATGCACCAATCTAGGTGTCACGACATGTTGCCCCTCGATACACTGTCCGAGCAAAATGCAAAAAACGCCGATGATCGTATTCACGCTAACACTGTAGCGGTGTGTACAGTCTCCCTCAGTGGCGCACCCACGGGAGGGTGGTGGTGGGGCGGGGGGGGGGGGGGGGAGGTTGAAGGTCCTACCCTCTCCCGAGTTCTGTAGCGGTCAATCGGGAACCATTCACCCCCGTTGCATTGACGATGAGGCAAACAGCGTGACAGAGTTAGTACGAGGAGTCCGTTCCTGATTTTTTGAATCGTAAGTACATTGACAAATTACACTATTTTGCAATTACTTATACGGTAAAACGAGCTCCTCTCAGGCCCCAACCTCGCTGTTAAAATTTTCCTCCCTCGACACGCTGTTTGAGCAAAATGAAATACCGCCGGTGTCACACAGTGTGTACACCCATGAGCGATATGAAGGTGAATAGCCCTCTTCTTGTATTTGACGCTCCTGCAAGTTTTAAAACAAGCTCTGTTCCAGAAGAGGGCTAGGACGCAAAGTTTAGACCCCAAGCCATGAACCATTTGAGACGTTGAGAATTAATATAGCTTTCGGGAGCCGTAAAACAGGCAAGAAACCAGGTAAGGTTTTCACCTTCATATTGCCGGCGGGTGTACATTCGTATATTTTATTTTATTTGAATTTTTTTATCTACTGTATGAGATATAAAACATTATTAATTCTATGTTCAGACCTGTTTCTTGTCTGAAGAAATAAACTCCCCCAAAAGACGAAGCGGGACGTTGGGCTCCACCAGTCTGTCTATGCTGGAAAAAGCGATGAAGAAACTTCATCGTGACGTCGCCGGTGGGAGGAGCCCCAACTTCATCGCTGGCAAACTCCACTGGAGAGCCAACTTTACCGTGACGTCGGTCAAAAGAAACGATTAAGTTGAAACTTCGTCGGGAATTTTCCCCAAAACTGTCCCCACAGGGAATTGTGAAACACCGAGTGAAGGGATTTGTAAAAATATTACTTTTAGGTTTGAAAAACGTAGAACCTGTTTTATTTCAAATAGAATAACAGAAGCTGAATTCTATTTGCACCGATTATGCATTTTGCTTGAGTGACAATAATAATTATTCGCACGAACTGTAGCCGTTCGTTAATTGGGGTCTTGGCAACGTTGGAAAATCCGGATTTGGGATTTGAGTTTGTTGTTGCTTTGATTGTTGCCTTGAGACGACCTCGTGGTTTTCGAGTTTGACGTTAGACTAGACTTTGACCAGCGCTTCTGCTTCGACTCGGCAAAGGATGGCCAGCGCCGACAACGCCGCCAAGAGGAGGAGGCTCGGGGCCCGTGTGTCCCCGGGGAAGTTCGCTCTACTCCTAGACTATCTGTTGGCGAACCCTGTCCTTGTTATGGCTGCGTCCCACTAGAACGACAGACAACGACAAACGACAGCGACACACGACACCGAGCGACAAAAGACATCGACAGACAGCCTGTTTGTCGTAGTCCGCCGGAGTCCGCCGTCCCACCTGGCGGACACGACGAAGAACACGGGGACAAGGAAATTTGTTTCCTAGTGGGACTGGAGTTGTCAACAAAACACTTCAAAATACACAGACAAACGGAGTCGGACGACACGGTTTTCGTGTTTCGTTCTTTGGGCGAAAACGCTTCGACAAACATGGTTGAAGTGGAGACGGCTATTTTTCTCTTCGAATAATTTATTAAATAATCGATCACGGGCGCGACGGAATGACCATCGACACTGATACCACTGATCAGTGGGATTTCAAGTTTTCAACGGCCAGAATCGTTTTTTGTGCGAAAAGCCTACTCGCACACCGCACGAACGATGGCCGCGAATGGTGTCGAATTCGATTCTGAATTAGAAGGTATCTTAATACAAATGATCGAGGATCGCCGGTTCCTGTGGGATATCCGACATCCAGACTACCATAAAAAAAACTTAAAGGAGCGGGCCTTCGCCGACATCACGGGCGCCTTGGGGTTCGGCGACAGGAGTGAGTACTCGTTTATCTTTTTGCTCCCGATGTCAGAAATCATCAAAAAGATCCAGAGCCGCAATAGACCTATTGCTAAATTACCCAAGCATCGAGCAGAACGCAGGGATTGGTGTTCCACGCGCCGCATGTGCTGGACTCGGCGGTAGTAACTTTTCTAATGCAAATGCCAAAAACAAATTGCATCTTGCTCGCGCGTTCGTCAACTCTTTATTTTGGTTATTACTTCAAATGCTTTATACGGGGAAGGCGTGCGCGTGGAACACTACTTTCTGTATTCTCCTTGATGCTTGGGTAATTTAGCAATAGATCTATCCTTACCGCACGACGGCCGCATTTTTGGTGCTCGCGGAAGCAGTGGCGAAGGCAGGGAGATGGTTTAGGGAATCCCCCCCCCCCCCCCTTCTTTTTCTGAAAATATTTCTTTAAAATCTTGTTTAGTAAAGGAACACAAATATTGGATGACTACCGAATTGCTCTACCTAGCCGGGGGGTTGGGGACGGCCGTGTTCGTACCGGTGAATTGTACAGTACATCGACTACTACAAGCAAAGATGAGACAAAGCCCCCCCCCCCACCTCCCTCCCTCCCTTCCCCCCCCACCTCCCTCCCTCCCTTCCCTTCCTTCCCCCCCCCCCCCCCCGCCCCCTTAGTCATAACAATCCCAACCCGTCCCCGAAAATAATTCTCGACTACGTTACCGCACAGAAGTAAACATCTCTTTAGATCAGCAGACACACCAATTTTATTCAAGAATGACTGAGCGAACACATTAGCATAAATTTCGGAGATTTGACATCAACACACTTTGGAGCATTCAACACCTCAAAATTGTGCTGCTGTTTGTGAAGGTGTCATAATTTTGTTTCAATACATTGCAGTTGACAAAGTAAAGAACAAGTGGACGAACCTCCGGTCCCAGTACCAGAGAGAGAACCGGAAGGTAAAAGACACGCAACGCTCTGGTGTTGGGGCCGACGATGTCCATGTCCCAAAATGGGTGCACTTCAAGAAAATGAAGTTTTTGTCCGGTGGTGCACCGGAAGCTCCAAGTGAGTCGACTGCCGAGGCGCCTGAAGCAGTACATGCTTCCCAAGAGGATATGGTGAGTGCCTTAACCGAGGGGACTTTCCCCCCTTGACCGAGAAAAGTTGGTGCTTGCAGCATATATTTCGGGGGCCCAGGATCGCTAAAAAATCGAGTTCATGACCAAACTGTATGACGCCTACGGTGCCCAAATATTTAGCTCCACGACGGAGAGGAGTACTCATTACATATGGCCATATATTTGCCAAAAGGTGCTGCAGATCTGCATGCTATAGCCCTCACACAAAAATTGAGAAAATTATATTTAAAAAAGCACTTAAAAGATTATTATAATACCCATCACTGTTGATGTCAGCACCTCCAAATATGGGAGGATTGCAGCAGTGTTCCATAACAACTGCAGAGATATCTTGTCTCACTGAGTGTATGAGCCCCTCCCTATGCCTTAGGTTTTACTTCGGCAATTAGTACCTTGTGGAATCATGATGGCCTTGTTAACTACACATGTTAAACTGTTTTTGTGAAAAACTGCATGTTACATACACTAAAAGTCCAATATTTTGTTTAACACTTGTGTGAAAATCTGCACATAACATCCACTGAAAGTTCTCTTTAGTTCAACACTTGCAAATGAAAGAAAAGGATAAGATGCAACACAAATTGTCTGCAGGATTCCTGCCACGTGCCCGATGACTACAGGTCCGAAGACGAAAGTCCACCACCTGAGGCACCGGCCAAAAGGAGCCGCCGTCACAGCACGGAGGAACTGGCGACAAACAAGGCGGCACTGCTGCAGGCAGCTGTAAACAGCCTCAAGTCTGCCAGGGAGGTGGAGCCTGATGAGTGTCGGGGCTTTGGCCTGATGATGGAGGTGCTTGCTCGGACGATACCAAGGGGTACCAGCAGGCAGCTGGGCATGCTTGCCGCGCATAAGGCCCTCGTGGAAGCAGCCATATCTTCACAGGTCGTTGTGGTGGCTGCGCCAGAATAAAGGAAGTCTCCATATGAGCTCTCTTCATGTTTACTTGTTGAGTAGTACAAGACACCCGTGATTTCCCTACCGACCCCCTAGGGGGGTGGGGGGGGGGGGGGGTGTACACCCCCCTTATGGCCAATTCGTCTGGACCCGTATCGCGCGATGCAGTGCGGTTCGTCATACACGGAGGGCTATAGGCGAGAGGGAAGCGTCCTTCTCTCCCCGCCAGCCTTTCGTGTATAAAGTGGAAAGAGTTTAGTGCACTGGACGGGTGCGGTGCGGAATCCCGGACAGAAGCTCACCCATTTTTTAAAAGACCCGGACAAAAGCTCACCAGGAAAAAATTTCGTGTTGGTTTTATAGAGAAACCAAGTTTAGAGAAAAAGGCGATAAACCTCCTTTTAGCGAATTCGGCCACCGCGAAGCGGCGTGTATGGATAAGTCAGGTGATTTAACATTTTTGTAATGAGCCGCCGCAGACTGCCGCCGGCGAAGCGGCAGAAGCACAGCAGGGGGTTTGGATTAATACACCAGTAATACACGCGCGAAGTAGAAAAGCCTTTTTTAAGTAGCGTCCCCATTTCGATAAACGGCATATCTCTAAACTGAGGCTCTGCTTTCTCTAAACCGTGCTTCAATAAAACGTGCCCGTTCTCTAAAACATGTTTCGACGGAATGGCATTCGATCAACCGTAGTAAACCCTTGCGTGGGATGGGGCACAAGTTCACCTAAATATGGTGCAATGTCCATTGCGTCCACATTTTATTTCAGTCCGTGTTTTGCCCGGGTAGCGAAAAAAAAAGAGGTGAGCTTTTGTCCGGGTCTGTGAAAAAAACGGGTGAGCTTTTGTCCGGTGAGCTTCTGTCCGGTGAGCTTTTGTCAGGTGAGCTTTTGTCCGGTTACCACGGTGCGGGCCCAGACGAATTGGATATTAGTTTGTCTGATGGCACCCATGAAAACAGAAAAATAATTGCCTCCGTGTGCTGAACTCCCTCCTCCCCCCCTTTCCCTCCCTCTCTCTCCCCCCAGACACACACCCTAATTTTAATTCCTGGGGAAACCACTGCCAGACACTTTCTCGTAAGTTACATTCAGTGCAGGGCAAAGGTACAGATCAGTGGATGTAGATTTCCAGCAGAACATCACCTATTTATTAATCTACACCACAACATACTTATCCAAAATTTGTTTGGATAAGTATGGATAAAAACAAAGAACAGATCTCAGCTCAGAATCCATAACCACCCAAGCTCTGTTAATTTACTGTTACTGTATTCCATTAGCTATCAAAAAAAATGCTCGGTATTACTTGTAATATGTGTCAGATTCCTATACATTGGAAAATAAGGAAATCTTATGGCATTAGAGAAATGTGGGGGCCATCCTTTTCGTGGATTGTGAAGTAGCAAAGCTTGAAAGAGACTGTCTTAACAAATGACACATACCATTACTTCAGTAACTTCCACTGCCAAGAGACTTGGCCTTCATCCCAGAAGTACTCCTTGAAGACCGTCCGAACGGCTTTGGCGTCGGTTGATGGCTTGCCGCCAATGCGTTGCACAGGGAAGACTACCTTGTCGTTCACGTCTTTCCTCCATGTGCCACCGCGTACTGTTCCTGAAGTAGAGCAAGAATAAAAAGCATTTTGTAAAATGGAATAGGCATATGCTAACAGTATATGAAATTAAATCCTCATTGGGCGCGCTAAGTTTGCACTCGTTTACTCCTACTCCGACACTCCAATTTTCAAACTCCAAACGCAGCAGCTAAATGGAGCATAGATACGGGAGTGCAACACACCGAAACTATAGACGAGCCGCATGAGCCACTTCCAAAAGCACGGTTCTGATGAACCCATCATCTCATGGATGCGAGTGGCAGAAGCCAAAATTATTTTGAACATAAATTACTGAAGGCCTCTGTAACGTAGAAGTTAAAAAAAAAAGGACTGACGTTAGGAAGTTTATATATGATTGTTTTAATATTTGTGAAAAGTCTGAAGACTTCTTTCGAGCATGTATGCGGAAAGTTCCTCGACTGAGCTATTCATTGACCATGCATATTGTTCAGATTTAAATTAAAGAACATTCCTGAACCCGCTTGTCGACGCAAAAACTGTCAAACTTGTCAGATGTCCCGTGGTTCCATCTTGCTACACAAGACTGAATCCATCGATCTACTATGTCGATACCGGCACACAGCCGTTCAATAGATGCCATGCCAATTCGTTTTCAGGCGAGATGTGCGAACAAACCTTTTCCGCAACGTTAACTGGTTCCGGCTCTTTAATTGAAGTATCTTTATTCGCTGGGCTAAGCATTCTAAAAAGGGCCACGGTTCGAATGTCTTTTTCTCTCCACAACTTTTCTGTCGTTGTTCTATTGGCAAGCTACCGTTTGATAGATGTATTCGTTTTCAGGCGAGGTGCACAAACAAACCTTTTCTGGAACGCTAGTTGCTGTCTTGGCTTTCAAATCAAATTGTTTTTACCTGCTGGATTAAGCGCTATTCAAATAAAAAGGGCCAGCAGTTCGGGGGGCACCCTACGTCTCGGCGTTTCGGTCAGTGCAGCCATTTTATTTGTGGATGTGACATCATGGAGCGTGAAGAAGTCACTCACACTTTGAGAAATGCTCGGTGCATAAAGAGTGCACTCGAGTGTCAGTCTCCGACGGCGCTCCTTTCCGTTTACTGAACGGAGTGCCAAACTCTCAAGCTCCAGAGCACGGACCTCACATGTCCATTATCAACTGCAAAAAGAACTATCAAACTCTAAAGGGGCTATGTTATTTGAGGTGTGTCCCCTTTTTCTGTCTTTTTCGCTCCATTTCTTTTCCCACCTCAATGTCATGTTAGCCATCATATTAAACTTACACCAGGTTGCCTGTACTCTGATTATTTTCTCATTTATCTTATGCTACATTTCTACAAGCTAGAACTGCTGCTAGGGAAAGGGGCACAAAATATAGGAAGGCGAGACGTAAGTGGCACAAGGGTGACATAGCATTGAATGGGACGACTCAAGCGGACAACTATTGCAAGGCAACAGGAGGATCACAATAGCAGGAATGGCTTGCTTTCGTTGCGGTAGCTCCAGAAGGGGTGTTTGGCTATGTAGTATTGTGATCAATGTGAAAGGTAATACGACCAAGCTTCTTGCAAGGACTACAGCTGCCGATTATGTACCAGTGGCGAGATGTGCGTCCCAGTAGCGTTACATATGTGTACTTGGGTCGCTCTTCTGTTAGTTTTCTTGTGCACAGTCTGTAAAAATCAAACCCAAAACCGTTTAAGCGAACCTTTAAAGGGAAACTGCACTAAATTCTTTTGATTTCCGTGTTACGACTATTTTTTACTAAGTCAGCAACCCTGAGTTACGAAATATAATTTGCTTTCGGTAGTGTTTATAGTTTTGCATATATCTAGTTTCAAATTTTTGTTTTTGCGCTTGTGGCGAAACAAATATCGGCTCCTCCACTGCAGCAACATCAGTGGCAGAAACTTTCGTACCCCTGTAGCAACTGGGCTCTGTACGAGTGCCGGCACTCTCTGCGTCTGCCTAGGAAACTGCCGCACTGCTGAGCTACTGTTCGAATTGGTGATATCCTGCCGATTCCTTTGCAATTAGGGTAAACATTTAAAGGGATACTTCAACGAAATTTGAAATATTCCCGTCGTGTTCAAAAATAGGTTGAATATGATCCACAATATCCGTAAATGACAATCGCACGTTTGTATTTTGAGCCTGGTGGCTGTATTTTTCGTTATAAACGGCCCCCTCTGGCAAGCGCTCGGAGAAGGCCCAGCGGAGACCACGTGAGATCCAACGCAATCGTGACGTAGGTCGTCTCAAGACGAGCAAAGCTACGACGAGGCTGACGTCGAGAGGATGGCCAAGTCGTTCCAGCCACCGAAGCGGCTGCTTTTGTACAAATTTTGAGTGACGGGTTAATCTTCTATAATCTTGTAGGGGGACAATAGCGACTTCTGCGACACACAAAAGGCATTCTCCTGAAGAGGGGAGTTCCTCCTGCCCCTCTTCTCTCGTCGTGGCCGGAGACGAGACAACCTCCGTCACTAGCTGCCAAGGTTGCTAGACGGGCATTACAAGCGAGGCGTTAGCGACATCCACCAGGTGCTCTTTACTAATCGTTTAATTCGTTTTAAAATTCCTTTTCGTGACTTTTAACAAGATATTGGTACGTTCGATTTGATGGTGCTTTTTTGAACACATATAGACCAAAAAATGAGCGCCGAAATTTTGCTGTAGTATCCCTTTAAAGGATAATCATATAAAATGTAAAGCCTACGGACAGTTACCCGAGAAACTGAACTGAAAGGTGAATGATGCAAATTGTGGTTCACAGTTGGTTATTTATGTTTTAAGAAAAGGCCTATAAAAGAGGATTGTGATCGTCGACCCAGAAACAAGCTCTACAATGCTGTGTAAGGACAGGAGGCAACAGTTTGGTGAAACCTGTATATGCTGCGACAGCCAGCAAAGGACGAAACTGAAGTGCTTGTCACTGTTGCCTGACAAAGGCTGACCTGCTTATGTCGGGCAAGACTGGAAGGCACATGCTTAAATGTGCCTTCTAGTCTTTAGCAGTTCCACTTGGTGTTGCCTGGTTTAGTTTCGTTTTCAAAAATATGTGCCCACCCATGCCCACCCACCTCAGAAAACACAGTAATTGCTGTTATAACAAATCAAATACATCAATTACCTGAAAAACCAATGGTGGGCGCAGGAGTTCATTTGAATTGCACATCACCATTCTTATGCCCAACGTTAGCACTAGGACAGAGTGTCTGGATAGCACCAACGTCAAATAGCCCATTTTGCATTTACCTGTGAGGACGTCCTCAACGTCGAGACTTTCTGGAGGCGTGTACCTCCCTCTTGAACTGTTCTTTGTCCGGAGGAAGTTGTACAATGCAATTGTTGCCTTCACAACTTTGACAGCCCTGTGAGGCTTTTGCCGAAGAGGGTGCCCGTAGACTTGGAACCGGTTGCGGAGGATTCCGAAGCTGTTTTCCACAATGCGACGTCCCCGGGAGAGTCTGGAAAAAGAAACAATAATCTTGCATCACTAATGACCCTTCATACTGTACTTTTAAAAGTGCAGGCATGCTCTTTTAAAAACCTTCAATAAGTACTGATTTCCTATTGCCATGGCAGAACTGCTAGCTGTTTTCAACTTGATTCCCAGTGTAGCATATAGACCAACACGTGGGCTTGACATTATAGAGCTGCGGTGCGGCTGCGATCGCGCCTGAGCCGGTGGCGTGGGTAGAAGGGCGCACATTTTTCATGGGTGTCATAGCATTTCAGCATGCCGCAAAGCTGTGCAGCCGTTAATTTCACCGAAAGGTACAGCAAAAGTAGTGAACTGAGTTGCCACAAGTTCCAGGCAGGCTTTAAAAAGCGCAAAATTTGAAGAATATCCGTTGATCGAAAAGAATGGTCGCCTCATGAGGACGACCGTTTGTGCGGCAAGCACTTTCTTGAAGGCAAGCGTGGCTTCCATTTTAATCTCTGTCCCGAGGTTCTTATAGGCATGGAAGCCATCGTCTGATCGAGGCCACCCAGATTTTGCTCCCACGGTTTTCACGCACAAAGCACCGGCCAAGTGCTCGTTAAGTCGCTCTGTTGCCGTACAAACGCTGAAATTTACCAGTGTGTTAGAATCTCTCAGAACAAACGTATCAGTGGCCCCCGAGATGTTTATCACCTTCCGTGTGGGAGTGAAAAATTTAACATTTGTCGACAAAACTCCCCCAGCAGAAACCTCTGACTGCTCAATAAGCATCAGAGAATGCTAAACACAGTGACTTTACCCGAGACTTGGGCAGCATCATCATGTTTAACATTTACCTATGTCAGCTAACTTGCCCTGTCGTATTTTGTTCGAGAAAGCTCTCGTTCTCGACGCCCTCACCAGGGCTAATTAATATCTGATTCACCTGTAATGACCATCGAAATCGAAGGTCCCACGAAACGTTTTGCTGGATAATCCAACGGACTAGTTTTAAGCCTTACCCTTTCAGTGGCTCACGCATAATATCATGGTCAAACAAATCAAGCTTCTTCTTGGACAGCATCATCAGTTTTCTTCAGTGTAAACGGTTATAAGAATTGAAAGATTGCAACCAGCTGCTTTGTAAACAGCTGGTTGCAGAAATTTACGACGCCTGTAACTATCTCTACAACAGCCGAGTTGCTTGAACTCATTGCAACTATAAACTACAGGTTGCAGCGACCAACGTTTGTAGATAAACGTTGGTAGCGACTGCACTCTCTCATTCCCACCCATCACTCCGAACAAAAAGGCGCTAGTTTCGGTTTGAGGTCGGTACCCTTTCTACAACATAGATGGCGGCAGCCTCAGTCTTCTGCACTCGGTGCATTTGGCAGGATCGATTGAGTTCAGTTCTCCGTGCAACACTCTGCGAGTGCGATGCATTTTGGGGGAGAACTCGAACGGTACCAGTGCGTGTCAAACGAACTCGCTAGTGCTTTCCCTTTCTCCCCTCGTCTGGTGTTGCCCTCGCCTGTCTTGCACGCAACTAGTGACACGGAGTACAGGTTCAAAAGCTCATGTCAACATCTGAACTTCAGACAAGTGGATGACAAAGCAGGCATCTCTAGATCTGGATCCCCGGCAAGTCCAATCTCCAAGGGACAAGAATATGTAGGGCAGGACAAGAATATGTAGGGCATTGTATTATTCCCAGGCATTGCCTATGACAGCTATGTGAGACAACGGTGGTGGACACCACCATAGGCAGTCATAATATGTGCAATGCCAAAAACTCTTGGTTGGTAGATAGTTGTGCTATAGGTAGCTTTATAGGGGGATGTGCGATTCAATTTGATTGAGAAATCAATATTCGCACGTCAGTTTTCATGATGGAGCACGGTACCCAGAAATGGGGCCTTTGCACATGCGGCGAATCTTCAAGAGCATTAGTAGCACGAAGTGAAATGCTCGGGGATGCGCGTGACAACATACCTTCCACTGTATTAATGGCACATCTAGTACCTGGGCATAGCAACCAATGTGATGCGACATGAAAGCTATGTATTGTCATTCTCACTACAGGGCAAATGCAAGGCAAGGCTTACTGATAGTGGCACAGCGACGGTAGAACAGTCTGTACAAACCGATAGTTGAACATCGTCTCTGGATCCTTTAGCTCAGCTGCCGGAAAGGGCCTCAGCAGGTACGGCTTGAGTCCAAACCCTTCGTCACCAATAATAACGAACGGTGCCACCTTCGATGAGTTTGGCAGCTGTGCTGGCTCCGGGAAACCAGCAGAGCCACGGTCGATATGTGCCCGTAAGCTTGTGGCAGCCCAGACACCGCTATCGTTCATCCGTCCATTCCTGCCCACATCTGCGTACAGGAACTTGAGGTCGGCATTTACAAGAGCCATCAGCACAATGCTGAATGTGCCCTTGTAGTTCCGGTACATGGCTCCTGTACCCAGAGGTGGGCAGATGGTCACATGTTTGCCATCTAAGGCGCCCAGGCAATGCGGGAACTGCCACAGCTCTTCAAACCCCCGGGCAACTTGTCTCAACTCGCCCGGCGTTGATGGTAGCTTGGAAGAAAGAGGAAGACATGTCAGCCAACTGTGAAACCCTCATAGAAAGGAAACACCTTATCTACTAAACGGAACTTTGTCTACTTACTGAATTGAACACTAAAAAGTCATGTGCGCCCAGTAAGTGGACTCGCCAAATTTACAGGCAGTGCACTGTGCAGCCTGGGTAGACATTATGGTGACCCTTACACATTAATGGGATGCACAAAATTGCAAGTACAACATAACAGAAAAATCAATGCTGCAGCGTCACTCCCGTGATGGTGCTAGTATCAGTGATAGTGATTGCAATCTTTATTTGACCAGGAGATCCACGGTTTCGCAAAAAAAAGCAACAGCCCACACCATACAGGCCCAAAGTGCCGCATCTAATGACAGTCATTATGTCATGAATACTATATACAAGAGCCATGAGATGGTCTATGGGTTATTATAGAATGGTCCCTCAAGCCCCGGAGGTGGCACTTGAGGCAAGTCAACAGTAAACCGAGGTCACCAACAACTCGAGAGGCAATGAAATGCTGTGCGAGGTGCGAATTGGAGTGTTCAGGGCATGCAAAACACGAGTGTAGACACGGTTTCTTCAGGACACTTGGCCTGCAGGACGAGACAGCAGAACATGTCGTTATGGAGTGACTGAGAGCTTAGGCCGCCAATGCCACTAGATGTGGAGGGCTGTGGTGTTGCACTGGGGCTGAGCGGGTTGAGACCAACACCACTGACCAGATAGGAGCAGATGACGTGCATTAGTCAAGATGTGGGTCGAGACCATGGTGGCCAGCAGGACGATGCCTGCGCCCTTGAATGGTTGAGATTACAAAGTGAAGATGGTAAGACGGGTGGGGGAAAACTGTGAGGAGGGGGGCCCAGGGCAGTCAAACTTAGGTTTTTGACACTTCTCTTTCCTTTTTTGATACTTCTCTTTCCTTTTGGCTAGATCACAGTTTTGTTAAAACTGTGATTGCCCGACACAAGGTGTTAGGTCACCATATCTGTGTGTCAAAAGCTTGTCCCTCTGCTTCTGTTCTGACACCACTGTGTGGCTTTAATTGTGATGGTATGTTTACGAGATAAACCTACCTTGATGAAGTCAGGTGCCAAAACTTCATATATAGCTATGCACACTTCGTGCACTATCTTGGAGACCGTGTTGTGGGCCCTCCTGAACTGGAAACCAGTAGAGGCGAAGGTCTCCCCTGGAATGAAGGTTCATTGCATTGAAATTAGTGAAAGCACTCTATGTGTATTCTAAACAATCAAGTATGCCACCATGGTATACAAAATGCAGGGTTTTCAGGGAGCAATTTCAAAGGTGACTTTCACTTGATCATATTTACGCACCGATAATGGTGATTATTGATGCGACTCCTGTCAAAACTGGGAAACTGACCGAAACTCGGGTGGGTAGACCGCTGAAATTTTAGGAATACAGCGAACGATAGCCAGCAACATCAGTATGATAAGGATTGTTATATCAATATACTGAACCCAGCCAGTGGTGTCAGGTTGCAGGGCTATTCTTTATTTACAATTTATGACAACTTCCAGATTTACCATAATTGATGGTCTACCGGCGGTCCAGATGGCAGCAACCTACTCTAAAATAATTGCAAACATCAGTTTCGCAAGCTATTGGGGAGGAGGACAGACCGTGACGCCCCAAGTGGTTAACTGAACAACTACACGGATGGGGACAACAAATACAATGACGCAGCGCTCGGCCGACATAACCGAACGCGTTCGGCTGGAGTTCGTGTTCTCCGGCGAGGGGGAGGAGGGCTCTTTTCTTTTCGCTACTGCCTGCATGAACAATGCAGCATGCACGATCCCAGCTCAGCACAAAAGCCGAAGTGGGTCAAGCTCGCATTCTCTGAAAATAGAACCGGCACTTAACGTCGCTTCGTCGATTGTTAGTATTTTTTTACATTAGACTGTGCCCCGCGCTCTATTGTAGAAGATGACATGGCCATGCCCATAAGGCCTGTCGGCATGTGCACAGGCCTTGTGTTGAGTAAACACCGAGCGTGGGGAAAACAAACGGGTCAGAGCGCCCTCTATAGTTCGATCTCCTGCCCAATAGCGCTATAATTTACACATATGAGTGGGTAGGCTGTGTATTTAATATAAGAAATTATCAAAGAAGGTGAAAAGTTACAAAAACTAACATTGCATTGGAGAGACGCCTATTAAATATATAAAAAAAAAGACAACCCCGTCGTAAAGCGCTAAAATGTATGATTAAAAAAAAAATAGGCAAGGAAAAGCATTTTGCCACTTTTCTCAGGGTCAGTTTTGTTGCTTAATCGAACTTCCCAATGGGTCACTCATACAACTTTTCTTGACTGTATTTGTTTGACTAGGGCAAACCTTTTCTTTGATAGTTTGAGAAATAAAATGCGCTACTTAGACGTACTTTAGAGATAAATCACACTGTTATAACCTGCGAAAGCGAAACTGAATTTTGCAAGTTATGTAATACCCCTGTCAGACTGGCAATTAAATGTCAGTTCTATCGAATGACAATTGAGCGATCGGCCAATCAGTGCGCGCGACGCTCCGGCGTGTGTAGGCGTTGTATGAGACATTAGGGGGGAAAGTGAAAGTCAACTGTGTTCGTGCACAGGACGCATTTGTCACATTGCACGCGCACAGCTGATTCGCCCATCACACAAATGCCATTCAATGGAACTGACCTTTAATTGCCAGTCTGGCAGGGGTATGAAGTTGGTTGCTGCCACCTGGACCGGGGATGTGCGAGTGCGAGCGCGAGCAAACATACCGTTTCCGAAATAAGCTGTCTAGTATGTTAGTACACCGATTTCTGCGACTTCTCACAGCGACATAACTCACCTGTAGCGAGGTAGCGGAGCGTGATGGCGAGTCTTTCGCCTGCCGGAATGGCTTGTCGAAACGGGGTGTCTCGCTTTACTATTAGTGGCCTCACTTTCCCCAGCAGCTCCTCAAAAGTGGCCGTATCCATTCTTATCCAGGAGTGGTACGACTCTGCGTCTTCTAGTGCCAGCTCGCGCATCAAATTCTCGTAGCACCCCTGCTCCCTGTGCTTCCTCAGGTGGGGTCGCATCCACATCCTCCGCTTTTTTGGAGGCTGGATGAGGTCGTCGTCTTCACTCGAGCTTAGGGCTTCTAGCAGAACTAGCCCAGCGAGAGCGAGCTGCCTCTCGCGACACGCCATGACAAAATCAACCCGCGACTTCGCGAACCAAAACCGCCAAAGCAGCGAGCGCGCGATCGTCCAAACGAGGCAAGACCGGAAGGATGCGCGTCGACGCGCGAGGAGAACGCTTGTCGTCGAGTGTTGTCTTTTAGTGGGACTGCCACACGGCGTCCGCGGCGCTACAAGTCAGACGACAAACAAGGTCTTGTCCGTCGTCGGACAGTTGTCGATGGTGTCCGTCGCCACAGTGGGACGGGATGAGCGACAAGACACTTTGCCGTGTCGTCGTACAAAAGTTTGTCTTTGTCGCTCTAGTGGGACGCCGCTATTAGGGCCGTCACAGATAGTCCGCTATCCAAGGAAGAGCGAACTGCCCTGTGGGACATCTGTGTCCGAGAACTCAATGTCGAGGGCCCGTCGGTCAAAAGCCGGGCCGAGTGGAAGGCATTTTGGAATGCCCGTGTGTGCGCGGCGCGTCGAAGGAACTTGGACCTGTCCGGTGCCACCCAGCAAACCGGTGGGGGTGTCAACCCCGTCCCTCCGCTGAGCGCCGAGGAAGAGAGAATATTGTCCCTCGTGGGGACTGATTTGGCCCGAGGCTGCGGGGGAAGGCGCCTGGCACCAGTGGCACCTCGCCCAACGCCACAGCCTGACCCATCCAACTGCTGCAGCCTTGGTAAGTACATGGAATCGCAGGTGCAGCTAAGGTATCCCAGTATCTGACCTCGTGATGTGGTAATTGTGAACGGGAAACGCAGTATGTGTTGTTAGGGTTGTCAGAAATGCCACAGTTCATTGTGACAACTGTACCTTCATAGGTACAGTTATGACTGGATATACTGCACAGTACATCGACTCATAACTGTGGAAGAACACCCCTGTTGATGTACCGTTTTTCAAACTCGATAAACGTTGATAATCTGGTCAATTAATAGTTCAGTCTTATTTCAAAAATAGTGCAAAGACAGAGGCAAAAACAAAGAGGATGCACGCTGATACTCGGGGGCGGCCGTACCGAGCTGAAGACTTCGTGGGGCCTCTGAACCAGGTGGGAGTTCGGGAGGACATAGCAGGACTTGGCGCGTTTCAAATCGGGCAGGTCTGGCTGCTGAAGCTGCACACCACCTCCGCCAAAGAGAAGCTTCTGCGGGAGGGGACCATGCTGGTGAAGGGGCGACCATGCCTGGTCATTGATCCAGAAAAACGAGAGCTGAAGGTAAAAGTCCACTGGGTGGCATTCGACGTTTCTGCAGACGCCCTTCGACGGGCCTTCGAGCCATACGAGGAGGTGAAGGGTGTCACCCGCGAGAAGTGGAGAATCGAGGGCCTGCCAGACGTGGATTCTACTACCGTCATCATCCGCATGGTGCTCCGTGAAGGCATAACACCGGAGTCCCTGCCGCATCAGCTCCGCCTCTACGGAGGCCCGCTCCTGGTTGTCGTCCCCGGACGGGCACCGGTGTGCCTCCGCTGTCGACGCACGGGACATATACGGCGCGACTGTAGAGTGCCAAGGTGCGAGGAGTGTCGAGGCTTCGGGCATGAGGCCTCGGATTGCGTACGGTCGCACGCTCGAGCTGCTGCCAGCAAGACCACCGACAGCCAGGACAGAAACCTCGTAATGGACGAGGAAGGGGCCGAGGCGGCGGCGACTCCAACCACGAGGATCTCTTCGCAAGACCCTCAAGAGTCCGGTGAGCAGCAACACGAGCTGTTAGCGATGCCAGAAGGCCAGGTCTCCGCCGTAACATTGACGGCGGAAGGCACTGTTGGTGAAAGTGAGCCTAACGCGAAGAAGACCATTGAGACGACACCGGCAGCTAAGGACGCGACTGACGCACTGGACGCCGGAGATGGTACAGCAATGGACTTCGCGACCGAGGCGATCAAGCGGCGGCTCAGCGACCCGGAGTAGGGGACCGACCAGACGCTCCAGCAGACTGAGGGACCCTGGTTCGTAGTGACGAGCAAGAGGAGACGACGCGCTGGCCGCAGCCGTTCTTCGTCTCTTCCCAGGTAGGGCGAGAGGTGACCCCAGCGTACGAGGACTGAGACTCGCTTTCCGATGGTTTCCCTTGAAAACGCCTTGCGCGTAGCTACGTTGAACGTTCGCGGACTTTCAGCCAGACGACGGCAGCAACAGTTCTACCGGCTGTTCACCGAGCATGACCTGGACATTGTCGCAATTCAGGAAACCAAAGTCGAGAGCGAGGCCCAGACCGACTACATGGTGCGGCCTTTTCTGGCGCGGTACGAAGTCTGCGTGAGTCATACTGTTGGTTTCTCGGCTGGCTGTTGCCTGTTCCTCAGAAAATCTCTAGGTGCTACCGTGCAAACCGTCACGACCTGTGCATTTGGGAGGTTTGTCATGTGTGATTTTTCTGTTATGGGAAATGAATGGCGTGTCATTTGTGTTTATGCACCTAATGAGGCTGAGGAGCGCCGGGTTTTTTTCCAAAACGTTTACCAACATTGCCAGTCCGATCGCTTTCTGATTATTTTGGGTGACTTTAATTGTGTCTGCCGAGCTGAAGACAGGTCCAACCGAACGCGCTATAGGGATGCCAGTGCCCTAGAATAAAATAACATTATTGAAGATTTTGTTCTAGAAGACGTCGCATGTTGTGTGCCTAGGTCAAACTGTATGCCTTTCACGCACTTTCAGGGTGTCAGTCACGCTAGACTGGACCGGGCGTATATCTCATCGGATCTGGTATATTTATGTCGAAGTTATTCTGTAGACTATGTTGCTTTTAGCGATCACTGCCTTGTAACATTCCAATTAGGTAAAACGAAAGAGGGGGCCAATTTCTCATGGGAATTATGGAAAATTAATGCGAAACTTCTAAAGGATTAACCATTTCTTTCCTGTATTAAGACAATCTGGAGTGACGTGCAATTGAAAGGAGTCAGTGCAAGCGAGCACTGGGAAACATTTAAACAGGAGGTGAAATTAACTGCACTTGAAAGGGCATGTCTCCTAAAGTATCAGGAGAACAGTCAAGAATTGGAACACCGAAAAAACTTAGACAAGCTGCTACAGGAAGAATGCCGGGCACCCAGCGCTTTCATTGGGGATATTAATCACTTGAAAGCCAAACTCGAAAGTCTCGATCGCGATCGATACAGGGGGACGGCAATACGGGCTCGTTCAGAGCGTTTCTTGGTGGGAGAGCAGCCGACAAAAAGAATGTTGGCGGCGGTAAAGAAATACGCGCGAGCTAATGATGTATTTGAAATAGAACACCTTGGGGTTTTGTCCAGCGATAAAACTCATATCGAAGAGGCGTTTGTTCAACACTATAAAAAGTTGTTTAGTTGTAGCGCCCCACCAGTGTCAGGATTTAAAGACGACTTTCTGCCTCTACTGCCGAAGGTTGACGGAAACGATAAGGACTTTTTAGAGGAACCAATCAGCTTGTCAGAGGTAACAAAAGCGATAGATGACTTAAAACCCGGAAAATCGCCTGGCCCAGATGGCTTAATTGTTGGTTTTTACAAAACATTTAAACATGAAATTTCATCCGTGTTACTCGAAGTTTTCATCGAGGCATATGAACGAAAAGTTCTTCCCCCCTCCTTTCCACGCACACACACAGTGTTAATCCCTAAGTGTGACGACCCGTTAAGCTTCGCAGTGTTAACTCCTACCGTCCAATAAGCCTTGCTAATGTTGACTATGAAATATTAATGAAAGTCCTCGCTCGCCGTTTGCAGCATGTGATAACGAGTGTTGTTGGGCCTCATCAGACATGCGGCATACAGGGTCGGACTATTTTGACCAAAATTCATGTTGCGCGCAGTATCTTGGAGTGTTGTGACAGTGAGCTGCGCAAAGTCGCCATGTTACAAGTTGACTTGGAAAAGGCCTTCGATCGGGTGTCTCATGACGTTTTAAGCCAAATTTTGAAGCATATTGATATAGGACCTATTATTTTTGAAGGTGTGCAAATGGCATATTATAATTGTACAACGAGTCTTATTGTTCATCAGCGAGTCCGTGAACGCATTCCTGTAAAAGCTTCTGTTAAACAAGGCTGTCCGCTCTCGCCATTACTGTTTGGATTGTATATTGAACCATACTGCTTGAGTATCATTCAGAGTGAGCATGTTCGCGGTTTTACCTTGAATGCGCGCGAGGTTCGCATTTTGGCTTATGCGGACGACATTGCTATTTTTTGCAGAGATAGAGTATTGAAAAAGCCATCGAAATCACAGAAGCTTCTTGTTCCCGGACCGGATGTTCAGTGAACTGGTCGAAATGTTCGGGTTTTTGGCACGGCCGATGGGCATCGAAGCCAAACTTTCTCGCTCACATTGCCTGGTCAACCCTTTCCACCCGTTATCTTGGCGTATTATTGGAATACTATCGTGACAGCGCGGGTCTGTGGAGTGAGGAGACAGATAAGCTGCGCGAGAAAGCTGCCCCGAGTGCAGGCCGCCATGTGTCTATTTTCGCGAGAGCTACAGTGTGCAATTTATTTTTTTGTCGCTAAGCTGTGGTATCTTCTACAGGTCTTACATTGTTCTCCATGTCCCAGTCATCATGCGTTTTGACGGCTGTAACTACCCCACAGGCTTACTTAACTACCCACTGGGCTCGAGCCATTGAGCGTTACCACCCTGTTGGCAGGTGACAAGCATGGGGTCGTCACGCTTTATAAACTCCTGAATTGAACATTCAAGTGCATGCAGTCGTTCGACAGTAAAAGTCGCTTCAAAAATCTAAAAAAAGTACTTGAAACTTGTTTTCTTTGTGCGTTGGTTACCATTTATTCAAGTTTGAACCGGTCAAAACAGGCTCAGTTCGCCTAAACTGGCGGAAAACAAACATTGTCAAAGAATACAGGCAACCTTGGTATGCACCTACTAAAACCCGAGACAGATAAAAAGTATCGCGGTTGTCCCTTTTGCCTCCGTCGCGGGTTTTAATTTACGGTTTTACCATGTGCAACAGTAAACAGCTGGCAGCTGGCGTCGTACTCGAGGAATTTAACCAAATCTCTAGAAAAGCACAGGAACCTACGCACGGGCGTGAGTTGACTTGAATGTTCGCCGGAACGAGGTAAGGATACTCTTGTCTTTTATTGTGCGGTTCAGTAAAGAGCGTGTTCTCATTATTTATTTTATTTATTTATTTATTTATTTTACCCTTAGGGCACATGGCATTACAGAGAGGAGTGGGAACAGTAGTAAACATAATAAACAATTGGAACAAAATATACAATACTTAAGGAACAGGGAACATGAAATTGGCAATAGATGTACCAAAAAGTGCGTGATCAATAATTGATGTGAGCGATGCAGGTAAGCGATTCCAGTCTTTGGAAGTCCTGGGAATAAAAGAGTCATAATAAACGTTAGAGTGGCAAAATGGGACACCGACTTTGTGACGATGATCAAGGCGTGCTGAAACAAAGTAGGGGGGGGATGATTAGTTGGGATTTAAGCTGAGGAATATGGTGATAGATTTTATGAAAAAGACAAATACGAAAGACTGCGACGATGTGCGAGGCTTGGGAGTAACAAATTACCTTTCATTGATGTAACGCTTGCGGTGCGGTTATAATTAGCCATTATGAAACGTGCAGCTCTGTTCTGAATACCTTCAAGTGAATCAACGAGGTAAAGAGTAGAGGGATCCCAGATGGAAGCTGCATACTCTAGCTTGGACCTAACTAGTGTTTTATAAAGAAATAGTTTTAATGATGACGGGGCGAGATAAAAGTTACGTTTGAGGAAACCAAGCATTCGATTGGCGTTGTTAGTCATATAGTTAATATGAAGTTTCCAGGAAAGGCCAGCACTTAAAATCACACCCAGATACTTGTATGAGTTTACAAGTTCTAGGGGTGTGTTATTAATACTATAAGCAAAATTGAAGTTGGCTTTACGCGTTATGCGCATTATTTTACATTTATTAATATTGAGCTCCATTGACCAGAATTCACACCAGTGTAGTATGAAATCTAGGTCATGTTGCAGTCTTTGTGAGTCAGAGTCATTAGATATTACTTGATAAATAGCACAATCGTCAGCAAAAAGTTTAATTGAAGAAGAGACCACCGCATGCAAATCATTAATATATATTAAAAAGAGTAGGGGTCCCAGAACGGACCCCTGAGGTACTCCGGAAGAAACTGGTGCAGAAGAGGAGTTAGTACCATTACACGTTACAAATTGTGACCGATTCGTTAGAAACGAAACTAGCCAGTTAAACACGTTAGAGTCGATGTTAAGTTTACTTAAATTGAGCAGTAAAAGTCGGTGCGATACCTTGTCAAATGCTTTGGCAAACTCTAGAACTATGCAGTCCACCTGAGATCCCTGATCAAGTGCCGAATGAAAGTCGCTGGTGATAGACAAAAGTTGCGTTTCACAAGATAATATATTTTCTAAAGCCATGTTGAGCTGGTGAAAAAAATGAATTAGATTCTAGAAAGTTAACGAGCTGCGTATAGATTATATGTTAAAAAATTTACAGGGAACGCTGGTTAGTGAGATGGGTCTATAATTGATAGGAACGTGCTTATTACCAGATTTGTGCAAGGGAATAACTTTACCAATTTTCCAGTCGGCTGGTACCAATGAAGTCTCAAGTGATTGCTGAAAAATATGTGCAAGGATTACGGAAGAGTATTGATTTGTAGCTTTAAGAAATTTTGAGTTAATCTCATCTATTCCAGTCGCTGAGGATAGCTTAAGACAATTGATGATCTTCAGTACACCATCTGGAGAAATGATGATAGGATCCATTAATGGGAAGGAATCAACATGATAGCTTGGGTTAGCACAGATGGGGGTGCTAGAAAAAGACCTAATGAACACTTCCTGGAACATTGTAGCGCATAAAGATTCCTCAATCAGGGCTTCGTCAAGTGAAATACATGAGGGTCTATCACGGTGGGACAATACATTCCAGAATTGACGCGGATGATTTTTTAACATAGATGGTAGCAAATTGTGGAGGAAATTGACCTTAGCACTCTGAACTGCACTCTTATAACACTGAGCGTGTGATCGGTCAGTTCTGCGTGTAGATAAGTTGCAAATGGCCTCCTCGGTTCCGCCGAACTTCCACGCCTGTCAAACCCAATTTTTTTGCCTTCAAGTGCAGTGAAGTATGAAGCATTGAACACCACGACTGAGGCCGGACAGGACGGACAGGACGAACGTAAACAAATATCTGGGATCATATCCGTGTAATTCAGTTTTTCTCTGTCTCGGGATATAGGATTCGCCTTCACTGGCTCATTTGGCACATTTCATCGAGCATATTTGATAGGAAGTGTCTATTCTACCGGCAGCCGGCACAATAACCGGGGGGGAAAAGTGCCGGCAGTAGTCGCCTATTGGGTCTCGTATAAAACGGATTGTAAACACGCCTATTCTAAGCTGTGGATTAGCTCAGTGGGTAAGATGTACGCCTCATACACAGCAGGATCTTATTTCAGTCCCCCGAGGGAATTTTTTTATTTTTTTTTCTTCGGAATTTTGTTTCTTGTTGACGTATTAGGCGATATTTACGACATATCTTTTTTTAGAATTAACACTGAAAAAAGAACACAAAAAAAAACACGAATGTTGTTGACGAAACACTTCCTTTTTGGGGGTGAATGGAGGACAGCGGGGCTTGGGCCGGCCGGCACGCCGCCGCGATGCGGTGGTACTGGTGCGCCAAATAGGTCAATATATTTCTAATGAGCAGCCGCAGACTGTCGCCGCTAAAGGAGGGGAGGGGGGGGGGGGCTATGTTAACGAGCTCCCCACTGATACGCGCGCCGGAGGTGACTGCCGGTAGAATTTCGGAAAAATTATTTTTTATGTGCTCAAAGTTTTGGGAATTTGGACGGTCGCATTACAGGCAACATCCCATCGTGAATGTTCGTTCAACCGGTCGTACGTTCAAGAGGTCGTACGAGAAACTCCCGCATGTCTGCCCCGCACATTAATCGAAATTCCTGAGGAGGTTGCCGAGTTGCCCGGTCGCATCCGCTTATTGAGAAGAGTAAAGCTATACGCACTACGTCATGCACCTCGACGGCAATTGGCTATTAGCCCCGAGAAGTTCGCGTGGCGCCCCCTTACGGCGAATTGGTGTGACGTCACGGCGAGGAGAGAATTTTTCCCCGACTTGCCCCGCTCGCCCTGTGGAGGCTGTGACGACGCTAGCTGCCGGCGCGCTCGTTTCTATTTAATTTTTTTTCCGTGTTCTTCGCAGGAAGTGTAAATTTTTTTATGTGCCTTTATTGAGGTATGGCCTGTAGCTACAGGCGAAACTTCAACCGACATTTTAAGCATGGTTGACAGGGCAAGCAACGCATGAATTACAGCTGGTATATGAAAATAGAGAAATATGGACACAATTGCAGGAGCATCACTATGGATTTACATCTCACACAATCAATGCTGCTGATGGTCTGAATGAATCGGCAGGTTATGTATACTATTTGTTTGTATCTCTGTTTTTAAGGAAGATCGCCGAAGCAGAAAAGCTGCATGCTGCTCGAGCAACTTGCTAAATACTGTCTGGGCCACGGGGAGAGAATCACAAGCAAGATAGCCCAAGTGTAGGGGCAAAATATATATGATATAAATGCCACTTCAAATGCCTTGAAAGCGGGATGTAATATCGTCCTAAATCATGAACATGCAAGGAACAGAATTCCAGCGTCTGAAACATTGCGCCACCGCTTCACCGACCCTTCGCAAGATTGCCTTGTGTCGGGTGGACGGACGGGGAGGTTCATCGGCAGAATTGCCTCCGCCGATAGCTTTCGGGATTTATATCCCGATTTTAAAGGTAAAAGGGACAAGCAGGCTTATAAAATGTACGGAAGCACGTCAATATCGGCCTAACTCAACGATTGCACACCGGGTAAACGAAGTCCAGCTCCTCGAAGAGCTTGCGGCACACAACGCCAAACCAGGAAACCGGTGCTGGGAAGCGAGCCGATGCGAGATCGCAGAGCGGAGTACTCCCCCTGACGTCACGGTACACCTCGCCGAATCAGGGCGCGGCGACCGCAGCGACGCTTGTGTTCGCTCTCGCACGACGCGGACTGCTCACGCCATTTGGGTCACCCTTTTCGACGGCGCGTGTGTCACTGGGGAGCGTCTTAAGCAAGCCCACCGCCTGCGTTCACGCCGCTTCGCGGCGACAGTGTGCGACTGTTAATTACAAAACTATTAACCCACTTGATCAGCAGTTTGTACAGGCACTGTAGTCAAAGGGAGTTTCCCATTGCAGGTTAACACAATTGTTTATACTGCAGTGCTCGTCTCATTTCAAATGTGGACGACATACCTCAAAAGAAACCATTTACATTGCCATGTAACACTAACTAATACGATAAGCATGTTTAGAGGCTCTGAATGGGCACTGGCTGTTTAAAATAATACGTCATAACGAAGACACACATGTCCACCATTGCACAGGTCCAAGTGTTGATGTGAGGCCTCCAGTTCAGGACCACATTTCGAGAGTTGAAGCACCCTTGTGCTTCAACTCTCAAGCAGTAGGAAAGCATCATTCTTTGAGACATAAATATTTCGTACCTGTGCGAACTGGGGGACTTCTCTGGTACCTACTACCAGAATGTATTCTACCCTGTAGTCTGCGGCGTCTAAAAACACGCTTTTGGCTTCCAAGAGATCCACTTTGCACTCCAAGCTTTGGGCAGTAGCTGGCAAGCTATCTTTGTCAACAGCTCGGGCACACAGAATTCTCGGGCGTAGAGGGAACTTGAGAGAGTTCATTTCGTAGCTCTGCAGGAGTTGGTGCCGAGTCGCAAGGGTTTTGCAAATGTTGGTGAAATTTTTTACTTTTGAAGCCATGGACTTAAGGTGCTGAGGCCAGATTCACGAAGAGCTTCTTAGTTTACGACAACTTAGCTAAGAAGTTCGTAAGTTAAGAACATCGTAAGAGGAGGAGAAATCGGTATTCACGAACGCGTTCTTAAGTGAGAGGAGGAAAGCGACGTTGTCGTACGGAGAAACTAAAACTAACCGGTGCTGTTGCTATGGCGACGGCGTCTTCGGCAGCACGAACAACCAATCGGAGAGCTCGGCATTTGTTCGGAGCACGTGGATTTTTTATGACACAGGCGGCCTTTCTGCCACCGCTTCTCTGGGGTTCGTATCCGCGCAGTGATATGTCGACGCTAACACGATTTAAACTCGCCCGAATGCCGAGGCCGGAATCCGTAACCACCCCCATTGACTGCTACGAACTCGATCGCTACCAAGTCAACACAACTGTCATCGTTGGTAAAAGACGGCCCGCAGTCGTTTGCAAAGCGACGTAGATGGGAACAAATTGCCGCGGCGTTTTTTGCGGCCTCGGAGATGCAGGAGCGAGCCAACGTTAAAAAAGATACGTTTGAACTACGACAGTGTAAGCAAGAGCCACGTAAATGCTTGTTTACACTACGGAGCGGACGCGCGCGTTTGATCGAAGTGCTGGATTGGCGCTGTTGGAACGCGAATTGATAAGCGCTTCGGGACCGATCCTTTACAATTGCAACTCGATGCTGACGTGACACCCGGCGAAGAAAGGTTGGACCGGCATTGCGACCCACGAACTGTTACAGCGATCGACAGTGAGGTGCAGTCATGTCAGAATAAAATGGAATACTAATAACAAAGTGTACATACCATGTTGCGAAGGTAATCCATACGGCGTTTATTTGAGCTTGATATCACACAAAACAGAGATAGAATCGATGAGAGCCCCTTTTCGACGACAACGTTCGTCACCGTTTCCTCGGAAAACAAGGAGATGACAAGAGGAAGAGATTGACCTCTTGATGTAGAATTGGGGTCAGCGATCAAACTATAATACGGGAAGGGTTCACAAGGGTCGCGCGGGCATATTCCATTCAGCACGCCAGCCGGTCGTGGGCAGACGGTCTTCGCCAAGGATCGTCAGATCATTGCTGCGCCGAGTCGGAGTGCCTGCTAGGCCTATCTGCCGATCGGTCGGAGGCCGTACTCGTGGCCCTTGGAGTTTTTCCCGGGTGTCTGTGGATCCAGCGTTCTTGGTCGTTCGTCGTGGTCTGTTTCAAGTACTTTTTACTTGTGTCTTGCTGCTTGAAGTCGGGACGCGTGACAAGCGCACGTAGAAAAATAAACATCCGTTGGTTGTCGCGACCAACTGAGCGACGCTGTCGGCCATGCTGATTTGATCGTAAGAAGTGCGTAAGACAGCTTCGGAGCTGTCGTAGGATTTCGTCGTAACCTGCGCAAAACTTACGAAAATTTTCTTTCGTGAATACGGATTTGTTCTTAACTTTTGTCTTACGCACATTTTTGGCGTAAGATCGTTTGGTGAATCTGGCCTCGTTTCGCCTCGAAACGGAGGCACCAGTACTGGTGCAGAGGTCCAAGGGTCAGTCTTGCATAGTGCACCATGTAGTGCATCTTTGGGAGGACTTTAGCTGTAGGATACATTGCCGTGAATGCTTCAACAAGGTCTTTCACTAGGACTTCAAGGTATGTGACCCAGTCCTCAGTAATCTTTTCAGACAGCAAAAGAGTGACAATGTTGTACAGCAGGAGGAGCACACTCCAGTGCTTGTTTTCTTCCTCGACAGATGACACCACCTGGCAAAGTGTGTCTACCCAAACGTCTTCGCTTTTTGTCTTTTGACTCTTTTGGACATATTGTTTCTCAGCTGTGCATCCTCTTACCCAAACAGTAACCTCAAATGTACACAGGAAGGCTGCTGCTGTCTGCAGAAAGAAAACCGGCCGCTGTAAAAGCGAAATGTGCGAGCAAAGCAAAAAACCACTCATTGCGAAAACGAACCAGTGATGCGTCGGATTTTTGGCGTGGCTTCTATTTTGTTTTTACCTCCTAACCTGTCAGTTCATTTCCAACAATAATTATAACAAGATACATAAGTCCAGCAGCGCATCCTAATGCATCGCAAAAATATTTCACTACTGAAACACAAATAGATTTCGCAAATGCATCTTGATACAGAAATAGAGATACTCAAAAGTGTCCCTAAGATTATTTAGCAATACTTTCGTGTCGTGATATGGCTTCGATTGTAATTCCTCATTCGTTTTACATTGCTGCAGGCCGGTTACTTGTTTAAACGTAAGCACTGTATGTCTGTGTGGAGGCTGATGCTGATGGCCTTAATGGCAGCGAATAATAGCAGTTGACGAGAGCAAACATGTTTTGGCCTTCTACATTAAAATATATTGTGCTTTATCTTTTTACCTAACGCAGGGCGAGAACATCCCACCGACACCATGTGTCCTCTACACGAAGGAGGAGCTGGACGATGCAGTCTTTCTTCACATTTTTGGGGGTCGGGAGCGCTTGTTCCCTGTTTTTAATGCAGAAGAAAGGCTGTGCATGTTGTTGGCAGCATATTGTCTGCTCAGCATCCAGTACGAATGCAAGGCCTCCAATAGGCTAGCTGGTTGCTCAGGGGAGGCTTTTCCTTGGCTTGAGCGACACAACTCCAAGGACAGTCGTAATCAAAATTTTTAAACAAAGTTTGCAGACAGGAATGGGGTCGAAGAGATGTTTTTTTAGCCGTTTTAAAAGTTTGTAATGCACTTTTCTCGCCAGTATTATCAGGTTCATTTTTAGTTTGCTTCCAGAACGAATAATAAAAGGTTTTATAGAGACATGTTTTATTTTTCTTTCTTTAAATGTTGAGCACTTTCTGTGATAACTTATGCCGACCTCCTGGAGGCGAGGCATGCTTAGAGTTTAGCTGTACGAGTTCCTCATCCATAGTCGTCTACCAGAACTTTATAATTTTCCTTGTACGTGAGCAAGAGGATAGCGTCTTCTACCGAAACGTTTGCTTTTTTGCCGTAGAGTGCAAGTTCATTATGTGATATTTTTCATTACATGTTTGCATTTAGCATTCTTTATGGCATGGAATGGCATACATTGTATTTTTCATTTGTTTCTTAGAGTTCAATAAATGTTCAATTCAACACATTCTAATTGATGTCGTAATGAGCTTCCCTTACTGAATTACTGCTGTAGTTCAGTCAAGGGCTAGACCTGCCCTGTTTCCATTTAGTAATCAGATGCGCATAAAGAGACCACTGATAAGTGAAGCGTGTTGCCTGCAATCTTCTGAAACAAACAAAACATGTCACTTGATCTCCTAACAGGAAAGTTCCCCTTGCCTCGTTTGTGGCAACCCATGATGCTTACAATGGTTCAGCCGTGCTGTACGATGCTTGGGGCCACTGCTTGCTTAGAGTTCGGGAAAGGGGGGCGCCGTAGCACTTCCCAATTGCCCCCGGGTTTATGATGTGGCTTACAATGAGCTATTTTGTATTACTTCATAAGTTGCGTTTTGCAAAAGGGAATTTGCTGTGGCTGGTTTTGCTCGCGAAAACCTGGTGCGCGAGTTGGTGCTTCAAGATGCCGAAGTCTACGCCCCTGCATCAGGATGGATACACCCATGTGCGAGGACTGACCAAAGTAAGACCGCTCACCACGAAGTAGGACACGACGTTCCACCAGTTCTGTGGCAAGCCATTCCGGCAAAACGAGAGACTTGTCATCCGTTCTGTGATTGTCCCCCATAAAGCTACCCCCGTATTGTCCCCCATTAAACGCCTGCCCTCAGTCATTCGGATATGAAATTAAAAACGTCCTCAAATCGATGTGAAATTCTGTGGTGCCCATCTGGAATGCTTCAAACGACCCAAAAGAGGAACGATTCAGAAATTCTAGTTTGGAAAAAGTTGGGTGTCGATTGTCACGACTGTTTTCAAAAAGTCGCCAATGGCAAATGAAGACAAGCAGAAGCTTTAAACAAGAAATAAAGTAATCGTCTCCACTTTCACCGTGTTTGTCGGTGTGTTTTACGGCCAAAGAGAGAAACGCGAAAACCGCATCGCAATACTCTGTTTGTCCCTGTATTTTGAAGTGTTTTGTTGACAACTCCAGTCCCACTAGGAAACAAGTTTCCTTGCCCCCTTTTTCTGCGTCGTGTCCGCCAGGTGGGACAGCGGACTCCGACAAATGGGCTGTTTGTCAGTGTTGTATGTCGCTCATTCTCGTCTGTCGCTGTTGCTCTAGTGGGTCGCGGTTATTAGGGACTCGGCCTGGGGTATGTTAGGGGTGTGTGCGTATAAGTCGCTGGTCGTGAGAACCAGCAGCATTGCATTCGTTGTGGTCAGTGTCCTGGATTGTCTGGATCTGCCTGTAATTTATGGGACCTTTAGAACTTCAGCATTACACAGTGATGACATCAGCAGCTGGAAATTGATGGGACCGAAATAAAGATGACAAAACTAGGTTGTAGCTGGAGTCTATCACTAGCATGTAGAAGCTCTCAATAGCATGGACTTTGGATTCACACAAGGATGTCCCGTGGGTAACAGGATTTAATGCACAAGTAATTCTGAAGAAGATGGCTTTAATGCTTCCGTTCTAATTCCCATGGACCTCCACAGGCTGAAAGGGCAGGTGACATACCTTTTTATCAAGTGCAGAGAAGGGAACAGTGAACAAAAAGGCACCAGGAAAAGGCCCCTATCTATTGATACCGAGTTCTGTATGGGTTTTTATTCTCTTCTCCTTGGGGTTAAAAAGACGTATTGGAGCAGTCCAAGCTCACCTCCAGTGCTGATCAAAATTACACGACGTGAAATCATGATAGGCGTAAGAAACAAACAGCTTGAAACCAATTCGCGTCCTTTTAATTTCACAAAACTTCGTATGCGCCAAAAAGCCTAAATCTGGTACAAATCAAAGCAGTCTGTGCAATAAAACGTGAAAATACGGCAGAAAAAGTAAACACTTGCGGGGCGTAAAACCGCGGAAGTAAATCCGTTCATGGCAATCTTGTTCAGCGACAAACAAGTGTTCATTCAGCTGTGAAGCATTGAAGTGGATAAAAAATCTGCGTAGCGTTTCAGAGCAAGAAAAACAGCGAATTAATTGAGCAGTACGATTGACAGCATTGCGGGCGCTACGCGGGCGCGTAGGAAGGCGACAAGGCTTACTTTGACAAGAGCCACAGGGAAAACGTAGACACCAGCCACACACGCTGTGCAGGGCTATCGTTCTCGCTTCTTGAATTACGGTTGAAAAGCACTGCATATTAGCACTGCAAGCACTCCACGCGTGTACACGGTTTCAATTACGGAACAGAGCAGCGAGGCCTACTTCATTCGAGCTTGGGTAGAGAATCGCCGAGGTCGGAGCAGTCGAACTGTGGACATCGGCATGCTCGAAACTTCTGCTACCGACTTTTATGCGCGTGATACGCGGAATAACTCAATGGATATGCACTGGCAGATGAAACAACGCGTCCACTAAGTTACCACGGACCACGGCACTAAAGTATCCGCCGGAGTGTAGCAGACGTGGGGGCTGCCGGCGACCGGCGCCGTATGTGCGTCGCCGTCAATATTTTGTGCGGCGGTAATCTGGCCAATCAGAGCACGCCGCTCCGCGGCAGATCTGGAATGGCCAGGTTTTGGAAATACGCGTCCCGTAACCGTAAACGAGCCAACGACCCCCTACACCACTCTATCTTCGCCATCTCCGCGACGACCGGAAGTGGAAGCCGCGAAGTTAGAAAAGCCGCGGCAGCGGAAGCCACTGGGCGGAAGCTTTAAGTTTCGGTTTCGCTTTTCTCCAACGCAGGCTACGGTCGCTACGGTTTCGAGCTGGTGGGTTTGTCGGGTTTGTGGCTGGTTGTGACGACGCGAGGGGCCACGAAAAGACGCCAAGTTCACTCTCAAGAAAAAAGGGTGTAAAAAGGTGTATGGTTACACCCTTTGTCCCATATAATACACCCCAAAACTTCATTTCGACGTAGAGAGCCCTATAGTCGAACAGACGGCCCCGAATTTTACGAGGGGCTTGATAACGGTGCGATGTAACTTTTTACATAGCTAAAGTACGTATCAAAGACCACATAAAGAAAACACTGAGTTTTTGCAGTAGGTCCAAGAAAATTCCGATGATGTGTTTTGTAGTCAGTAAACCGTACATTAGCTATTTTAATAAGTTGTGCCACACGGCCACCAAGCCCCTCGTAAAATTTGGGGCCGTCTGTTCGACTATAGGGCTCTGTACGTCGAATTGAAGATTTGGGGTGTATTATATGGGACAAGGGGTGTAATAGTACACCCTTTTTTCTGAGAGTGTTGGCTGAGTACGAGTCACGGCCCACGATACGAGCAACGGGCCGTTTGCCGCTGTCGACCGGCGATGCGGTATCCGCGGCTTGGTGTCACGATCGGTTTGTTGCCGTGCACGTTGACTCAAAGCTCGAAGTTATGCAGTTCCGTTCCGGCACCAGCCGCACCACGTTTTCCGGTGCATCGCACGTGGAGGCCTTTCGACGCATTCAGTGAACGTAAAGATCGTGCCCGCTGTCTTCGGTGCTGTGGATGAAGTTGGGAGACGGAAGGCGTTTAGGACTCCAGGCCGGGCCGCCGGTTCACTCTGAACGAGAGGCGACGTATGTGTGCACGCTTTCAGGAAGCCTCCGCGTTTCGCCGAGCTAGACCTCGCCGATCGCGACCGGACCAACCGGACCCCGAGTCCGAGAGGCTCTTGCGGAGCCAGGAACTGCACCGAGGTAGGAGCTGCTCGTTCTGCGCTACCATGCAGTGCTCTACAGTGCTCGGAGCTCTCGGTGTCATTTGTGCTTGCACCGAAGCCTTTGTGACCCCTTCGGACGCGCAAGTCGTACTTCGCAAAGGTTTGGACGGGGCCGCCCTCACCGAGCAGCTCCGCTATATTCCGCTTACTTATGATCGCAATAAAAGCTTGCGTTCTCGGGGAAAAAATTGCGGGACCGCTCTCCGCGCCGCCGACGAGGTTGGCCGCCACCATGTTCTCAGCTGTTCACTCGCTCCCGCAGCGAGCGCCTTCCGATAATCCTCCCGGTTCCAAAATGCGATGCGCTTTGCGCATTATGCCGTTTACATGACCGCATATTGAATGCGGCAACCGGATTCAATGCGACTAAGTCGCATTCGTGTAAACGTGGCTTATATTCTTTTTCGACATGTATGGTGTATGTAACGATAGCGGTGGTGAACGATGGACGTTTTTGTTGGAAGATGGCGGTCGTCTTTCTGCATGTATGATTTGGTTATACCGGTGGTCCTGTGGTATAAGCGTTTTGTTGGAAAGACGGCAGTCGCCTACGTCATCGGACGCAAAATCATACCAGCCACACCGAATCATATCGGCAAACAACGTGGCTGCCAGTATAGACAGACCCGGAGCCATAGCGGTGCCGGTATCTCCAGTTATGCAGAACGCCAAACCAACCTAGCTGCATCCATAACACAAAGAAATTATGGTGGTGCCATACCAGAACTCTACAAGCAGCAGGTTTGTTTCTTGTACGTTTTTCCAATAGGGCGGGCTCGGCTCAACCACCAGGATGCCCTTTTCCCTGGACACGGGCTCGCCACGCACAGCCAGACGTGGGTGGGTCTTACCCACTTTTTACTCAGGGTCCGTAATGTGACCAATGTGGCTGGGGTCCGTGGTGTCGCTACTCACCAAGCACCTAGCACCTAAGGCGCAGGCGCCCCCTGCGGGGCTCGGGGTACGTGGAGACGCCACTCTCCAAACACCTGCTTTCACAGGCGCCCCCTGCGGGGTAAAAGTGTTATGGGCAGCGCTAAAAAATGTTGGTTCTTTCTTATTGAGCAGGCAGGTTCCAGTTGATAATAAAAGCATTTCAATAACTCCACCTCGAGAGTCTTGACGAGAGCTTCCCCAGAAAGGATGGTGGGCATTAAAATCACCAAGAATTAAAAAAGGTTTGGGAAGTTGTTTGATGAGTGCTTGAAGTTCATGGAGATGCAGCGGAACATTAGGTGGTAAGTAGAGTGATACTAGAGTGATGAGGCGATCAAGAAGGATGCGAACTGCAACTGCCTCGAGTGAAGTTTGTAAAGGAACTTCAGCACATGCCACTCCACTTTGAACCACCACTGCTAAACCACCCGAAGGGGTTGAGGAATGGCGGTCCTTCCTAAGAACTTGTTGATGACGCAAAACCTGCGTGTGCGAATCAGTAAGATACGTCTCCTGTAGGCAAATAGCAACAGGACGGAGCTCATCAAAAAACGAATTGATGTCATCTATGTTATGTAGAAGGCCGCGACAGTTCCACTGCATAATGCCTATATGCTTAGCCAGTGCAAAAGTGAATATAAAAACTGGTAAAAAGTAAAATGAGGTGACTATGGCTTAAAATCTATTTTTTTGCGCGGGGCGTTTTTCTTCTTTACAGCCTCTTTCTGCTGGCCAGTGGAGTCACTGGTGGCAGAAAGAGAGGAGTCAGATCCAGCGAGGAAACTTTCCTCGCCGGACTTGGGTCCACCCTCGTCCATAGGCTCCTCAGGAGGAGCCGGAGAGAGACCTGGTGGGGTAGGCAGCTTTAACGGCTCACTAGGTCTCTGTTGGGTCGAGACGCGGGGTTGTCCCCGGCCTCGAAGAGGCAGGGAGGCAGGGGCGGCGGGGGTTGCCGTCCCTTGCTTCAAGGTGGACGTTGACGGAACAGCGTCCACCGTGTGGTTGGGGTGCAGTGCAGCTGGCATTGCACCCGCTGGTTCTAGAGGGGACACTGACGGGAGACACACCCCCCCAGGAGGGGATTGTATTCCCGCCGATGCCATTACTTGTCGTGTGGGTCCCCTGCGCACGACCTCGGCATACCCTCCTTTAGATAGGAAGGAGAAACGTTTTTTAGCCTCATGGTAGGAGATGTTTTCTGTGGTCTTCAAAGTAAGTATTTCTTTTTCTTCTTTCCATTTTGGACAAGAGCGCGAGTATGCTGGGTGACGGCCATCACAGGTGACACATCTCGGTTCGCTCTCACAACTGTCAGCAACATGCTCTTTACTGGAGCACTTCGCGCAAGTGTCACTTCCCCGGCAGCTCCGTGACCCATGGCCGAACCTTTGGCATTTAAAGCACCGCTGGGGATTCGGAACATAGGGGCGAACACGGCACCGGAGGTAGCCTGCCTTTATGGCCTCTGGGAGAGTGGTGGTGTCAAAGGTCAGTATAATGTGCCTTGTTTTTCGCTCTACACCCTCACGACGAAGGGTGATGCGACGAGCGGCAACAACTCCTTAGTCTGAAAGGCCTTCAACGAGTTCTTCCTCAGATGAGTCCATTAGGTCATCCTCCGAGATAACTCCGTGAACTGTATTAAGTCTGCGCTGTGGAGTAACGTTTACTGGGTGATTTCAGATAAGATCGACCAAAGGATTGCTAGTCGACATTTTCAAATCAACTGATGTTTTTATATGTTATTGTCTAGTGTCTGGTATGAACGAATCCAAACTTAGTTTTGACTAAAAAAATACTTGGGGACAGGAAAAATCGTAAGGCATGAGGTGGTGGACAGTTGCATTAACGCGCACTGATGGAGGGGGCCCGTTTGAGAGTGAATAACTAAAGCGATAACATTAGGAGAACTCTAATACGTTTTAGGCGCAAACTATGGGTATAGCTTGCTTGTAATATAAAGTAATCATATTTATTTAAAATTTATTTATTTTTCTAAAAATTGACAAACATGCCTGCTCGAACGCCAAATGGCAAACTTTGGAGGTCTGTATCTCATGAAATAATTTAATCATTATGATATAATTTGCAGATATTATTCTACTAATATATAGCTCATATGTAAAAAATAACTAAGGTATCTGTGTGATACAATAGTTAGGATATATTTAGTCAAACATGGAAAAAAATCAAACAAAGAAGAATTCCGATGCGAATAAAAAAAAACACCACCCTCGATTTTTTTTTTAAATTTAGGTAACCTGTTATACTCTATTTCGGCATTCATTTCCATTAAAAACATGTTGCATCATTTTATTGAGAAAGAAGATACAACTCCCCAAAGTAGGGTCCTTTTTCAAAGCCTACACTTAGCAGTGTTTTATACAAGAACTGACGCTGAGTTCCAGTTTCATGAAACCAACACACATCTTTTATATATTTTTATTCAGATGAGGCCAATGATAACTAAAGAAATCGTTCACACACTTAAATTAAGGAGAAACTACTGTGTACAAAGAGGTATCATATTACGGACTAGTGATACGAGAAAAGATCATGCAGCCATCGGCCACTAGGAACTTTGTTTACCTTATTCTCCTGCGACACTATATGCTAGTCCCTCTTCCGCTCTACCTTCATCTCTCTCTCTCTCTCATATATATCTCTAATATATATCCAGAACAAAAAACATGTTCAAGCATTCCCTTTCTGCGTGGTATTGTTCTGTCCCAGGCAGCACCGAGTTCTGGGCCAAAACTTGGCTTGCGTCTGGCAGTTTAGGGCATTAAAAAGCCCGAAGAAGCCAAAGTAGTGCCAAACCTGACCTCCCTTGGCAACAGTCTGGGTATCTTGGCCCTAATTCGCCAAACAAGTGCCACACTTAGGCTTCGCTGCCGGGTAGTTCGGTTATTATCTGGCATCTTCGGGCGTAAATCGCCTAACAAATGCCAGATTTAGGCTTACTGCCCGTTAGTTCGGCAGATCTTTGGCATTTTTGGGCCAAAACCGCCAAACTAATGCCAAAGTTAGGCTTCACTTTTTGATAGTTCGGCTATCACCTGGCACATTCGGGCCAAAATCGCCACAGATGTGCCAGAGTTAGGCTTACTACCTTGTAGTTCGGCAGAGCTTTGGCATTTTTGGGCCAAAATCGCCAAACTAATGCCAAAGTTAGGCTTCACTTTTTGTCAGTTCGGCTGTCACCAGGCACATTCGGGCCAAAATCGCCACAGATGTGCCAGAGTTAGGCTTACTACCTTGTAGTTCGGCAGAGCTTTGGCATTTTCGGGCCAAAATCGCCAAACTAATGCCAAAGTTAGGCTTCACTTTTTGACAGTTCGGCCGTCACCTAGCACATTCGGGCCAAAATCGCCACAAATGTGCCAGAGTTAGGCTTACTACCTTGTAGTTCGGTTGAGATCTGGCATCTTTGGGCCCAAGTCGCCAAGCGAGTGCCCAAGTTAGGCTTCGCTTCCCGATAGTTTGGCTGTGATCTGGCAGCGACGGGCCAAAGGTGCCAAACAAGTGCCAGAACTAGGCTTACTGCCTTGGAGTTCGGCTGATGAGGTATTTGATGTACGCGGGTGGTCTTCATCTTAATTAAATAGAAATCAAGTTTTATTCGGCTGGCTACTTTACCTTATTTTGGTTGTCTCTTGATTTCTGCAGTCCAAAGGTTGGCTGAATGTTTTGACGCGGCTGGAGCAGGCTTTGCAAACGCAAATTGTGCCAGATGTTTTACTCGCGCGTAGGTACACAAGCCAATATCGGGACGCGCCGTGAGACTGGTTCGACATTATGGCGCGTTCACACCGGCGATGCGATCTAGTCGCGCCATAACTTTCATCGCAAAAGCGACCATCGCGGGCAAAAAGTGACGGGTTTTAAGCAGTCGCTTGCTGACCCGACGTTTTGCGATGCACTCTAGTCGCGGAGAGGCCGAGCCAACCAACGGCGTTCGGAGCGAGAGTTTTTGAGCCAACGAAGGCATTGGACTCGCTCATCGCGCACGCCAAATTGACCAACTAATTACTTTTTTTTTTTTTTTTTTTTTTTTTTTTTGCGATGCGATTTAGTTGGATCGCGCGACTGCTATTCCCGGTGTGAATCCGCCTTTACAGAAAGTGCTGCCATTGAGCTAACTCTGCGCAAGACGGATGTGCGCACGTCTCAACAAGATATTTCATTATTAAGGGGTGTCCAAACAGGGCACTACAAAACGCACGACTCCTACAAATCGTGAAAATTGAAGCGGACGCGCCCGCTTCAAGCCCGCTTCAATTTTCACGATTTGTCGGAGTCGTGTCCTGTTTGGACACCCCTTTAGGCGGCGCATTGCAAAAGCGAGCGTGGCTCTGTGCGTGTCTTGCATTGTGATTGAGCACTGTCAAATCCTAGCGATAACAAAGTGCGGAAACAACCGTGGCTCTATGGCGCGGTTCCCGCATCACACTTGGGGGATGAAAATGAAATCCCGGAAATTGTACTATTTTAGCGTGTTGATACTTTTTAAACATTAAAAAGTGGAGACACAAAAGGGACGATAAAGACAGGACAATCTTTGAAATTTAAAGGCCGCTGTACAAACGGGACGTTCTGCAGAGAAGAACCTTCTCTCCCGAAGCTGGGGGACGGGGAGGGAAAGGTCAAGCGTTGGATGTGAAGAGGTTTAGAGAATGGGATTAGCCTTGGGGCGAGCCATCCTCTCGAGAGGAAGTGGGGACGGAACAAAGCTGCCGTGGGAGTTCCGGCTAAAAGGTGGAAGAAAGTTAAGCTTGTCAAACGGCGACCTCGGATCCGAGGACGGACACGCCAGAGAATTTGAAAATAGCTGCTTGATTAGCCGGACGACCCAGTGCGGTCTACTGGTTCTAGAAGGTGACTCGGATGAAGAAAACTCGTTTTGGTCGAAAACTCTAAAAGCATTCTGGACGTGAACTCTTGCCACAAATAAAAATAACACATGCATGAAAAACTGCGAAGGCACCTAAGCTTTCGCCTATGATGTGGGAATGCGTGAGCATTACAGGCAGAGTTATGTTGGCGCAACTTGCAATAAAGAAAGAAAAGAAAAAGTTATGTTGGCGCAACGGATAGCGCGCTAGTTTCACGATCAAGAGGGTTTAGCTTCGAAACCGGGCAGGGGATGGTTTTTTTTTCTCGTGTTATTTTTTTTTTGTTTTTTTTTTTGTTTAGTCACGTGACAAGAAAAATCACATGAACAGAATTTTTTTTTGGCCAAGTCACCAGAGATTTTTTTTTCTCATTTCTCCTTTTCTTCAGTCTTTCTTTCTTTCTTTCTTTTTTTTTCCCCCTTTTTTTCGGTTGACGCTTCCTATCGCAAAACTCTTTGCACCTATTTCGCGTTACATTGGCGTTAGCCAAATCATTTTATTTATGGCAGAGAATTCTGCCGTACATATCTTATGTTACTATTACCAACCCTGGATTTCGTCCGGCACCCAGTTTGGGAATGACGACGCCAAATTTGTGTTATAATTTCTTTGAGGTCTAAGGCCTCGTCATCCGTCGGTCTCTAAGATTGGCTCTTCAAGTATCTTTTGGGAAAGAGTTGACGACAGGCATTTTTAAGGAGCACGTGCGTCGACCAGAGTGAACATTGCTGAAGCGCCTCTAGTGTGATTTTGGCCGTAAATAACTGAGGCCCCGGGCAAACCAACCCAATGGAGAAAAGTATCTACCTTTCTGGTTTCATAGAGAGCTATGAAAGTCAGAAGGGACGAATCCCAGCCGAGTCAAACTACCGGCTTGCAAACGCAATCGTGTTGATAATAACGCGAAGGAGTTTGTATGACACTTTCTGACGGTGTGCAGAGGGTGAAGGCACGGAGGTAATATATGCTTTTGCCCAGTCACCTCGCGAACGGTTGGGTATTGGCTGCAGATATCTATTTTGCGTTGTTTTATTCCGGGATTATATCTTGATTTCTTTGTTCCTAGTTTCACAGACAGAACGAAATCGCTTTTCTCGTGTAGTGTCACGGCGGGAAGACAGAAATCAATCAGAGTACCGAAATTCGACGCTTGTGCTCGTTCTATAGCGCTTCTAAAAACCGTGCGATCACGGCTGTGTATCGTCAACATTGCATAAACTGCCGTTACTTGTACTCGTATTGCATCGTGAGGGAACGACTATGACTGGGTAAACAGAAATAGGGAGAATGGGTGCGTGTGATTTGTTGAAGTTCGAATCAACAAATCGAGCTTCAACGAATGCGATAGTATTGCATTCACTCAACCAGCTATATGAGTTTTCAGATCCTTCCAAGTATGCGATTCGTGTTCTGCCAGTGGTACCTCAGTTAGATTAAAAAGCAAAAGCCACGTCAAAAAAAAAAAAAAAATTACGGTGACTCGAGTTGCTCCCGCGCCGAATCATGTTTCACATAAGCGTAATTTTGGGTTCGATGCACGACGAGGGGTCTTCAATTATAAAAATATTTTGATTACGATTATTTGCGGCGCTAAAAATTTGAAAGCCAAGCAGTGAAGACGATGGTGTTCTTATAAATATTATATACGTTTTATTTTACACTGTTTGAATACGCTGCCGTCGTTATGTCCTTGAATTATTGGCTAGCTTGTGGCGGACAGGGAAGTGTTGCAGGACCATTATGATAGCACCTACACTAAACCTGCCGCGCTTCGAAAAATGTTAGTCCAATGCATACCAGCTTGTTCAAGGCGGACGAAGCATTACGCATCCGGCAAAGCGCATTAAATCGCTGCCCGCGACGTTTTTTTTTTTTTTTATTTATTTATTTATTTATTTTTTTTTTCTTTGTGCAGCGAGATAATCTTTAGTCAAGCAGCACGCCCCCTCTACGGCGGGTTATGCCGGATTAACGGAGGCGTCTCCTAATCCATTCTCCGCGTTGGCCCCTCGGGGGAGGGCGGTGAAGGGAGGAAAGGAGGGCAGGAGAGGAGGAAACGCAAAAAAAAGTGGAAAGAGCGAACTTTATTTTCGGCTTCAACCTCGAAAGCCGCCCGCTCCGTGGGAGTACCGGAAAGAGAAATCTTGGCGGAAGGAGAGGAAGCGAAGGAAGTGTACGCGATCCCCCTGTCCTGCGGGACCAGGTACATCGGGCAAACGGGGCGATGCCTCAACGACCGACTCCGAGAACATCAAATGGACGCCGAAAGAGCTGCTTCGGAGTCCAAGCACCCGATCGTCATTCACGGGAGAAAATGTCCCGGTTGCGCTCCTAATTTATGTAATAACAAAAACGGCTTGACATAACAAAAATAACAATTTAATTAAACGTTGCCCCTCCAATGCGGGAGGCATCTTCAGTAGAGCACAGAGCGAGTGAGAGTCGCACAAAAAAGTTCGGCTATTTAGGCATAAAGTTTGTGTACACGTCCGGCAGGGGGCCACGGTTCTTGTTTACCAGCGATGAATCACTTCCGCGTTTGTCGTTCTGGATGAACCAAGATTCCAGCAGCTTCCTCGGTCCCCACCTTTTATCCCCCTCCAAGGTCGATGCCTTGTCAATGTCCTGACTCAGTGTCCTGACGTCCATGCGGGTCGACGAGTTCGGACTTGAAGCCGAACGCTGACAGGCTAGGCAAGGCGACAAGGTCACCGGCAGAAGCGGCCTTTCCTTTTATGCGTTGTTGATGCCCCTTCGACCTCGCCTTTTGCAAATCCTCCCCACCTGGTTTTGCGTCTTCGTGTGGCTGTCAGCGAGCTCGACAGCCGCTTTAAGCAAATCAAAAGGATGAAGCGAAACGCGTGACTCAGCGTGACCTCTCTACATAGGACGCGTAGGACAAAAACGTTTGGACGAAAATTTGTCACGTGACTTTCTCTGTCACGCTGATGGGATCTCTGGGGCTGTCGTTTTCGCCATTTGCCTAGTTATAGAAATAAGCAGGCCACGTAGGTCCGGTTTTCGAACTGGGCTCGTCAGTGTTCTGTTGCTTTCGTGCGTTGCAGACGCGGCCGTGTTTTTTCGTCGTAAATGGTCGGAATACGTCCATGCCAATTTTTCGGTAACAGTCATTTTTTTTGCACCGGAGTTCGTGGAATACTTGTGATGTGTTTGTTGGACACGCTTCGACAAAAACTGCTCTTCGCCGACGACGAGACGTCAGTTGAATGTGCGCAACCTTCTTCCTCGAATGTGTTTGTGGGGTGCCTGAGTTGGATTATGCATCTATCAACCCTTAGCAAAAAGAGGCCGTACTTCAAACGAAGTTGAAATATATTTAGTACAAATATTCATTTTGTATTTATTCTGTATTATTTTGGCCGCATTCGAAATACGCGCGTAATGTATTCAAAATACATTATAAATATGAATCAAAAAATATTTTAGATATACCAAAAATATTATCCCTTCACACTCAAGATGCCATTTGTGCATTTAAAACCGGTTACACAATTTTTTTTTAGTTTCGATTTTGTCAGCAAATGGTGTCCCTGTGGTATTTGAAGGCACTACTAGATACATCTCACAAAGCTACATTAGAAACGAACACAAACACAAACACCATGACGCACTGAACAGCTCATTCACAGTCTCGTTGATTGCTCTAGAGCCTTATATAGCCTACATATTGAAGGTAATCATTTTTTCGGTGACCACCTCTGCGCTTATTAAGGTTCCAAGTATTCGATCTTCTCCTCGGGAGTCTGTCAAAGGGGAAACAGTGTTTTGAAGTTCGTGGACGATATCTCATAGTAAAAGGCATTGGTACAACTAATAACAATTCGGGGCAGTCCTAAAAACAATATCCACACAAACGGCTCATTAAATACATGTTATTGCTTCTCTGCGTAGCACCACTCAGGACGAAGCGAATCAAGGCAGTATCTTCACTTTAAAATACTGTAAACGACTTTATTTTCGTGAGGACCTAGTTCTCGCAAAGTTCGCGAATCGCCTACAATTCCGAAAAATAGGTCTCGTGAACAATTCCGGCAAAATGCAAAAATATTAAAATCTATATTGCGATCCCAGCGCGTCGCGAAAATTAGAATTTGCGAATTATTCCAAAACTCCAACTTTGACCTAAATCGCGAAATATTGAGCCCGCGAAAAATAAGTATTTCACAGTAGTTATTTTGCCTTTCCTTTTTAGTAGTAGACTATTTAATATGGTAGTTAATGTCACTATATTAAGGTCACTATTCACATCACGTACAATACTGAGTATACACGTTCAGTGAACTAACATTGTGCTAACAAAACCACTCCAAACGTATCTGTTCACAGCATCTGCTGAAGCTTTCCAGCATCAGCAAATGTTGTATTTGTAGTCCCCGAACCCCGTTTGTGATTGGTGTGCAAGTAACTGATCAGGTGTGTCCTTGATAGAAAAAAGGAAACAATAACATAAACTGGGCTGATTTATCAGTGCGATGCTCCGCAATTCAGTTGACAAACTAATCAAATGTTGTATTTAGGCGCTTCAGTGTAATATCTGCTTGAAGTGAACTTCTAGAAGGGGAGCTTTTCAATATTTTGGTAGTTTAAGTCAAACTACCAAAGTATTGCAGTCAAAAGGTACTTAGAGTATAACACAACAGTATTTACAATTTTCAGGTATTTTAAGAGTATTCTGCACGTATTTTTGATTGCTCCATTTTTTTAGGGTTGGAGTATATTTTGCATGAATTAAAAAAAATATTTCAAGAAATATACGTGAAAGGTATTTTGTGCCTATTAATTTAGTATTTACATATTTCAAAACGCATGAAGGGAACTTCAAATGTAGTTTAAGTAAAGGTATTTTAAAATGATTTTTAAAAGTATATTTTAGTACTAAGTAAAAAAAAAGAAGTTTATATTTTCGGTCTATTTTTCGTGTACTTAAAATTATGAACTGTATTTCAAATACACTCAAATTAGAATGTGGTATATTTCAAACGTATTAGTTTTCGCTAAGGGAAGGATTACATGATATCGCTCTTTTATTAGTAAGTGCACTGCAAGCATGATTCTGATAGTCGTCCTGCTTTCCTTTCATTCTCCGCGGTTTTACGTGTGATGAGTTTTGCTTGGCATGAGGACAGTGTTAATCGTATTTTATAATTTGCTTTTCGTTTTACAGAGAAGTGTGACCTTGTAAATATGTTGAGAATACACTGTGTGTAATGATAGTTGTTTAATAAACTTCTGGGAGCGATCGAAAAAAATTGTTTGTCCATATAAGTGATTGGATATGCAACAAATGACATGCAACGTACACATACTTGCACGACGTTCGGCCAATACGAAGCAGACGCATCGTAGAGTTTTCGCACAATATTACGTGAACGCTAGGCCGGGGCGAAACAGCTGTACGGCAATACCTGCCGGGTATCAAACGGTGGTGCAAAACTGGACAGTTGAGCGATATTGGAACCGACTTTCGGCCGGGCACTGGCGCGATACTGCAAAGTATTGCCGTGCTGCTTGGGAACGGAGGTGATGACATCTTACTATCGTGCTTCCAACGCTTATTTATTTTATTTCTCTTCTGGGACGCGTAAAAGAGCACTTCTGTGACACACCAGAGATATTCGAAACTTGGGCTGGCCTCTCGGCTTTCTTTGCCACTTTTGGCACTTACTTGGCACTTCAGTGGGTAGCCAGGAAAGAGCCAAACTTCGGCATGCCCCGAATCGACAAATTAAGATTTACTGCGGCAGTTATGGCTCAAGTCTGGCACTTACTTTGGAACAACTGTGGCGGACCAGAGAAAAGCCAAACTCGGCGAGGCTGAAATACCGAAATTAGGCGTTGCTTTGGTAGTTATGGCTCAAGTATGGCACACTTCGGCACTCCTGTGGCGTATCAGAGAAACGCCAAATTTTGGCGTGTCCGAAATACCCAAATTAGGCGTTGCTCTGGCAGTTATGGCTGAATTATTGCATCAACTTTGGCGCTCCTCTGGCGGACCAGAGAAACGCCAAACCTTAGCACGTCCCAAATACCGAAATGAGGCGTTGCTCTGGCAGCTATGGCTGAAGTATGGCACCAACTTTGGCGCTCCTCTGGCGGACCAGAGAAACGCCAAACCTTGGCACGTCCCAAATACCGAAATTAGGCGTTGCTCTGGCAGTTATGGCTGAAGTATGGCACCAACTTTGGCGCTCCTCTGGCGGACCAGAGAAACGCCAAACCTTGGCATGCCCCGAATTCCCAGTTCAGGTTTTACTATGGCAGTTATGGCTCAAATCTGGCACCAACTTTAGCGCTCCTCTGGCGGACCAGAGCAACGCCACACTTTGGCATGTCCAAAATACCCAAATTGGGCATCGCTCTGGCAGTTATAGCTCTAGTATTGCACTACTTCGGCAATCCTGTGGCGGACCCGAGAGAAGCCAAACTTTGGCACGTCCCAAATACCGAAATTAGGCGTTGCTCTGGCAGTTATGGCTGAAGTATGGCACCAACTTTGGCGCTTCTCTGGCGGACCAGAGAAACGCCAAACCTTGGCACGTCCCAAATACCGAAATTAGGCGTTGCTCTGGCAGTTATGGCTGAAGTATGGCACCAACTTTGGCGCTCCTCTGGCAGACCAGAGAAATGCCAAACCTTGGCACGCCCCGAATTCCCAGATTAGGATTTACTATGGCAGTTATGGCTCAAGTATGGCTCCAACTTTGGCACTCCTCTGGCGTACCGGAGAAGAGCCAAACTTTGGCATGCCATAGGATCGCCCAACTAAGGCTATAGTTAGGCACCGTACTTTGGCACTGATGAATGCCATGGTGCAAAAACCTAACTGCGCCAAAGTTGGGCCCTTATGTTTGCCAGACCTTTGCCCAAGTTGGGCATTCCTCTGGCGTGCTACCTGGGGTGGCTAGCAAAAATCATTTCCTCGCTAAGCTCAGGATTATGGCAAAATAGTTGCCGGAAACCGCAGACGACACTCGTCGCTAGTTCTGGCAAAACGGCCGATACAATCTTTTTTTCGCATTTCCCCGCTCGCTGTCAAGGACAAGGGGGTTCGCTTCAACCAGCAAAACATGGCCGCCGACGCCTGTTTACTGAGCAGTCATGTCTGTCGCCATCTCACTCGCTGGCGTCACGGGCGATAATATCAGGCACAGAGGGGCACACCAACCGGCAGCATTATCTCCAAATACTCGAGCCTCGCCTAAATACATAGAGTGTAAACGCTGTCGCCATGTTATCGTAGTAATACTGCCTCCCCCCCCTCCCCCAACGGGGGACTGCAGTACGCGACGGCGCACTAACACAACGGCGACGATATCGACATCGCGGGCTCCGAATTTTCCCATAGTTCTACTTCACGGGCATTTCTCGAAACACTTGATATTGTGTACGCCCGCCTGCAAGGATTTCAGGCGCGTAGTTAAGATAAGGCGGTTCTCCACGGCGAAAGAAAGCAATTTCACAAAAGCTTAAAAGCGGCGGCGACGCGTGTGCGGTGAACGCTTGTAGTTTTGGTGTAGACAGGGTGTGTGTGTTCTCGTTGTTGACACCAGCCGGCGATAAGGCACTGCAGGTGGTAGCTCAGTACAGCAAGGGCTAATCCGAGTGACCATCAACGTAACCCCACCGCCAACCCCTCGTGAACCGGTCGCCGACATGGCTCAGGCTGTGTCATGAACCACGTGGTAGAAGCTCGTGTGCTTTCATATCAGCGCGGGGAGGGACGACAGTGCGATTCCGGAAAGTCTTTTTCGAAGGCCGCTGACCACAATTTTTTGTCTGGAGACTTTCCCTCTTTCTTCCTTTGACGTGGATCAAGCTTTGCCGACAGCCTCAGTTGTGACCTCTCTTTTCAAATGTACGTTTGCAGTGAGTGAGCTCCTCAGCCTCGGACTTGTCACTTGTGCACCCAGTAGTTCTTTCACTTGGCAATTATATGCCATCAGTTGGGGTTTAATTTCTATTATTTATGTATACATTATGAAGACGTCCTGTAGCTCCGAACGAGTGTTTTGTGCAGATTACTTTTGCAAACACAAAAAGACTATACCAAAGCAGCGGAATTTTCGAAGTGTTGGCGAGTTGGACCCAAACTCGTTGAAGCAAATTCTTCCGCCTGACTGTTCCACCAAAGTGAGTGCGACGGACTACCTGTGCTACCATAGCTTCATGCACATCACTAAGGAGATCTCGATGCGAAGCTCAGAGCAGTGCCCTGACATATTTGTGCCAGCTGAAGAAGCAATTGAAGATCTAAATCGCAGCATACTACCTACAGATGTGTCGCCGCTGAGACAACCAAGCGTCGTAAGAAGTCGGGACAGGCCTGCCTATGTCAAGAGAAAGCAGACAGAACTGGAGCAGGTTGCTGTCAAGAATATACGCTCAAGGCTACGTATTGCGTACGACAGGGACGCACCATCGGGGTCGTCCGAACCAACATGCTCCACATGCACTGAGTGGGTGGACAACTTTCGGCAGGCCTTTGAAACCGCCACCTCTCTCCGGGAACGTTGTCAACTGCTTACACTCCTGCCGTCAACACTGACGAAGAATGAGGTTCAAAAGATGATTCCACAGGCCTCAATGTACCTCAACAGTAAATCCCGAAAACTCAAGGAAAAGCATGGCGTGTGGTATGAGCCGGATCCTTACACGAGGTGCAAGGTGAGCCCTGAGAACCTGTCTGCTGCCCTAGAGTACTTCACGAAAGACGAGCTACAATTTTCGCGCCAAAGTCCCAACCAGAAGGACGTCAGCTCTGTCATGCTCAACGGAGAGAAAACGTTCGTGCCAAAGCGCTTCATGACACGCTCAATACGAGAGGCCTTCCGTATATACAAAGACAAGCATCCCGATTCCGGCGTTGGGCTAACGAAATTTTATTCGTTGCGCCCTAGATGGGTCCAATGTATTCCACACCAGGAAGTGTGCGTTTGTGTGCGCTGCGCCAATTATTATCTTTGTATTGCCGCTCTAGAGAACGTTACAGGCTCAACATTCAACACTGGTGAAATGAACTCGGCATTTCTGTGCGACCCAGCAACAGAACTGTGCCTTCAAGGAGACTGTGATCACTGCCCAAAAGGCCAGTTTCTTACACTCCAGGAACTTGATATCCCGGAGGATGAAGAGATTGTTCTTGCAACATGGGAGTCCGGCGACCTTGTGAAAAAAACTTTGGAACCTGAGACTTTCCTAAAAGTCATCCAAGTGACGGTTGGAAGTTGGGTACTTCACAACCATATCCGGCAAACGCAAGGTAAAGCGATCTACGATGAAAAACAGTGCATGCAACGCGGGAGCATTGTCTTTCATTTTGACTTTGCTGAAAACTGGACCATCGTCCTTCCTGACGAAGTGGAAGCATATCACTGGAAAAAAAAAACAAGTTTCGATATTTACATGTGTAGTGACGACAAGAAAATCTACAAACAGCTTTGCCATCATCAGTGAGGACCTGTGTCACGACGCCGCTCACGCTTGCTTGGCTCTAGAAAAAGTGGAGGAGTGGGTTGAAGACAACGTTGCGGTATACTCGTACGTGACGTACGTAAGTGACGGCGCCGCCAGTCATTTCAAGAATCGCTACCAGCTTCACCAATTTGCAAAGGACGATTGCCCACAAGCCCAGTGGTTATTTTCTGCATCTGGACATGGGAAAAATGCATGTGACGGAGTTGGCGGACTCGTGAAGCACCAGGCCACGCTGAACAACCTGAGAGAACGTTCAGTAAGCGCAATTCAGACGGCCAGGACAATGGTGAGCGTTCTATCAAAGAAACTGAAAGGCGTGCATCTTGCATATCTGGACGAAAATGAGGTTGTTCGGTATCGTGAACAAAAAAAAAGAAGAGTGGCTGACGGTGCGTGCCTTCCCTGGCATTCAGTCTTGGCACGCGTGGCGGCTCAGCAAGTCATCAACAGAAGGGACCTGTGACGTATATGTAGCACGGACAGTCGGATCTGCTTGGAAGCAACTTTATTAAATGGGCACGGCGAGGAAAACCTTAGCGTAAAGTGCCGAATTTGATTTCCCAAGGACTGCTCATTTTGAATGCAGGGACATCTTATTTATCACATTTTTCTTCACGGGGTAAGTAACCTACTGTTTTTCTTGGTGGTTACTAATAATTTTTATCTGATCACTATAAAAAAAATCCCAAAATGTTATCCTCGAGCAGGATAAAATATATCGGCTTGCCACGATTCATTCATACACCGAGAGCATCGAAGCTGCTCCAGTTAGGCACTATGGCATCCGTCACCTGAAATTGTTTGTAATCGTAAATACACAGCCAACCTAAATATCTTACTATTATATCTTTGTTTTTGTGTGTGGAAGTAAAGTTATTTATTTTACTCTAGATGTAAAATATACCGGAAGGTACAACTTCACACTGCATCATCTTTTCTCAAATCATTAGTCTCTAATGTGATACCACTTTGTACGCTTATGTAAAATGCTGTATATAGTTTCTCCTCCCTTTTACTGTGTGACCGATCGCTCTTTTTATCAATGACCTCATCTGAATAAATGTATATAAAAGATTTGTGCAAGTTTCATGAAACTGGAACTCAGAGTCACTTCTTGTATAGGACACTGCTAAGTGTAGGCTTTGAAAAAGGACCCTACTTTGGGGAGTTGTTTCTTCTTTCACAGTGCTATGACGCAACATGTTTTTAATAGAAATGAATGCCGAAATAGAGTATAACAGGGTACCCACATTTTAAAAAAATCGAAGGTGGTGTTTTTTTTTTTATTCGCATTGGAATTTGTCTTTGATTTTTTTCCCATGTTTGCCTAAATATATTGTAACTATTGTGACACTCAGATACCTTATTTATTTTTTCAATAATAGCCATATATTAGTAAAATAATGTCTGGAAGTTATGTAATAATGATTAAATTATTTCTTGAGATACAGATTTCCAAAGTTTGCCATTTGTCGTTCGAGCAGGCATGTTTGGCAATTTTTAGAAAACTAAATAAATTTTTAATAAATATTATTACTTTATATTACAAGCAAGTTGTACCCATAGTTTGTTTGTAAAAAGTTTTAAAATTCTCCTAATTTTATTGTTTTAATTATTCACTTTCAAACTTGCCCCCTCCATCAGTGCGCGTTATTGCAACTGTCCACCTCTCCCTGCCTTACGATTTTTCTTGTCTCCAAATTTTTTTTCTCGTCAAAACTAAGTGTGGATTAGTTTATACCAGACACAAGACAATGTCATATAAAAACATCAGTTGATTTGAAAATGTCGACCAGCCACCCTTTGGTCGATCTTATCTGAAATCACCCTACTCTGTATTCAGACACAGCGTTGAGTGAAAGAAGGGCATCACTTTGCTTTTTGGTGCTGATCTCAACAAGAAGATCACCGGATGGCATCTTTTTAGCAGAGTAATCTTTCCCAACGATTCCTTCCAGTACCTTGGCGACTAGGAAAGGAGACAGTCTGGCAAGTGGTTTTTCTTCTTCAGAGTGTAAGACCAGGAAGTTTGGAAATTTTTCGAGTGCTTTGGATGTTTCGGGAGTGACTTGAGCTTCGGTGCGGCCCTTTTGGGGGGCCGATCAAAAGGTTTAAGTTTTGAACCCATATAAAGGGGGAGGGTTTTCGGAAACTGTGGTGCTCCGCCCACCACCGAGCCCAACAAGGGAATAGGTAACGCTCCATAACAAGAATGGCTTGGCTGAAGACGTTACTCTATTAGTGTTGCCCAGTCTCTATAACCAAGAGTGGTTCTGGACAAGGTGTCTGTCGCCACCCAAGGTTAGCCCTTGCCGCCAAAGGAGTTGAAAAGGAAAGAGAGATGAGAAGAGTAAAAAGGAGGAGAAGACAAGGGTGAAAGTAGAGAGGGGATAGTAGAAGTGGCGACTAGACTGAATCATCCTGGCCGGGCCTTACCAGGACTCCCATTTAGGAGAAGCAGGGGCCGAAGAGGTGTATTGCCTCGCCCGGGGGGCCCCGAAGGGTCCAAACCTACCCCGGGCTCGGCTCAACCACCAGGATGCCCTTTTCCCCGGACACGGGAAAGCCACGCACAGCCATACGTGGGCGGGCGAACCCGCATGGCTCGGGGTCCGTGGAGACGCCACTCTCCAAACACCTGCTTTCACAGGTGCCCCCTGCGGGGAGCTCTGCGAAGGGAGAAGGATCTTCCCACGCTTTGCAGGCTGTAAAGCTGTGGCTTGCACACCTCTAGTGTGTCACACCTCGCTCACTGGCTCCATCGCGAAGCATAGGTGCTGCATGAGTCGCGCCACACCGTAAGCCCATATACGGTCGGGTGACAAACATGGGACCATTTGTCACTGCACTCAGCTGTGGTTTGGTGGCATGGTCGGGGCATGAAGCAGAGGTACAGCTTGGAAATGCTGATCTTCATGACATTTCAAACACATTTTTCATTACTTTTGTGTCGAGTTGTCAGCATTCTAAAGGTGAGAAAGCAAGCAGCAGTGACAGCAAGAAAAGAAAAATTTAAGACCACTTTCACCAAGAATCAATTACGAGCACTAGAAAGGCATGGAGTGTAATTAAAACACTTCAAAAGGTGAATTAGCGTATAAATTAAGTACTTGTGCCTCAAAAATACAAAAAAACAATGTAAATATAATTATAAGGATAAAAATATACACCAGGAGGACTTAGACCAAAACTACAGTCTGTAAGTTTGAAATTTGACAGCTTAAACCACTTGGCCACCACCCAATTTTATTTCCAGGTCGTTCATCAAGGTATATGAATTTTGTTTGCAGCTGTCGGCTGCAAGAGAGATTGCCTTATTTTCATTTACTTTACTATTCCCACCAAATATGACAAGTGATAAAGAATACCCTATTGAAAATTCCATCAAGCTACGTAATTTGGGACACTGACTGCCAGTCAGCAGCGTTGGTGGAACGTGACTGCTACTGCCAAGGGAATTTCATCAACAAGGGCGGCATTTATATAAGAGTAAAGCTATTCGCACTCATAAATATCGCCAAATGCCTCGATAAAACAAAATGTTCGAGAAAAAAAAAAAAAAGCAGTATCACCGCGCATCGAACCAGCGACCACATGCATACAAATCGGACATCTTAACCGCTATGCTACGCCACCGTTAGAGAAATTCGATTTGACTATTCGTTTTATACGAAATGCTTTGTCTGCAAATGCAGTTAAGTCGTCAACATGTTATGCAAAGCACTCGTACATCACTCGCCGTACTTCAGTTCTACTCACCTGCCATGTAGAGTACTTTCGCGTCGTAGAACGATCCTTTTGTTCGCGCATCACCGGCCCAGTAGACCTGGTACACCCTGTCGTCTTCAACTGCACCGCTAAAGTCCCTTACATCGTCGGAACTCACAACAGGCTGGGTCTTGTCGAGTAGAAATTCTACTAAAACATAAGACATTGTAGCGCCCGGGCAGGATCGACAGGTTGGAGCGAGCGGGCAAACAAAACGAGTCGAGAGCGATCGTTCATGAAAGCTCGGCGAAGCCTGTATGGGCGAAGCGAAGTGCGAAGTGTCGTGTTCGGCGCTTCGGCGGGCTTCTGATCAAGGTTGTCGGTCGGTTGCGTGTCATATCTCTAACGTCAGCGGTTTTATGGGCTCACGTCCCAAAATCGTTTTCTCGTGCATAGATTACTTTTCGTATTCATAGATTTGACGAAATAGTGGTATCCGAACGAACTTTACGTCCTTTGACCGTACGTCTGTCTGCACGTCAAAGCTTTCTGACGTACAGTCAGAGACAATCGATGTACAGCCAGAATCACCACCAAGACATCCTGATGGCATTTCGCGGCGGCCGACTGCCACCAGGAAACCATCAGAAAGCCGACAAGCGGGGTCTGACTGGAGTTTGACTGTCGGTCAGAGTAACTTGTTGGCCAATCAGACATGCTTGACGTACAGTCAGGCACAGTCAGCGGTCCACTAGAAAACATTGACTGCCAAACAGGGTTACATTGATGGATTTTTCCTTCGGGTAGAACCTCATTTGGTTGGCCGAGGCACTGTGCTTGCATCAAGGCAAACTAGCCTGTCTTCCTGGGTTCATATTTTGTTTCATCACCTGTTTAGGATTCTGTTGTCGCTCATCAAAAGAAGAAAAAAAAACTGACTTATTCTGGTGTGCAGGTACCCTTGGCAGTAAACTCTGCTAAATGGGGCAAAACATAGATACTTTAACGAGAAAAGAGTCAAAGTACAGGCTAGCTGGTGGAAGTCAACCATTTCGTCGTTACCCTGACACTGGGTAACGACGAAATGGTTAACTTCCACCAGCTAGCCTATACTTTGACACTTTTCTCGTTGAGACCCGTCTGTTTTTCTGTTACTTCCGCTCTTCAAAAAAACCCCAGTCTCAGGGGAACGACGAAATGATAGATACTTTCTTTTAGAAAATATGCATCGTTTTAGCAAAATGAGCTACACTATTTGACTAACGTGAAACAGAACGAGCCTCTCCACTTGGGTCCTTTTTCATCTCTCGAGGACACTTTTTTCTGCTTTTTGTGGTTTGTATCAGACTTTTGTATTCTGTCCGGCCAAAGCATCTGTGTTACACTAAGACTGGGTTCTTTAGGATATCTACAGGTATTCTTCGCAGCAAATGGCTTCCAATCAGGAACGCGAGTTTGTTCTCGGCCACCGAGAGCAAGTATTTTGAAGGTGAGTTATTGCCCGCCTATATGAGTTTGGTATTTCATTCCTCTTGAATGCCATAACCTATGTGTAGTGGTCTTTCATTAGTATTTTGTTGTCTCTCCTCTGCAAAAACACCCAAGTTTGACTTAGACTAGGTTCTTTCTTATACATGCAGGTCTTGGTGGCAAGCACCAGCCAAAAAAGGCCAGAAGTTTGCTCTTTGCCGTGCATGGCAAGTGTTTTCAAGGTGAGTGTTTGACGCCTATCTCAGTTGTTTGTTTCATTCCTCACAGACACTATTTCCTGTCTTTATAGTGGTCTTGTGTCAGGCTTTTGTGTCTCTGTCTGGCCAAAGCATCTGTGTAAGACTAATCTTTAGGATATGTGCAGCAATTCTTGGCAGCAAGTGGCTGCCAATCAGGAACACGAGTTTGTTCTCGGCGACCAAAAGCAAGTATTTTCAAGGCGAGCTATTGCCCGCCTATATGAGTTTCAGCATTCATCAAGGAGCGCAAAATCAAAGCCCGGGGGTTGGCCATTGCAAAAATGTTGACTCGGAAGCGCATAGGGAGGAAGCTTTATAAAAGTATCCGCCTGCTTCTACAAGTCAAACCAAAACTAAGAATGTGGGTTCCATTTGAAAAAAAAAAAACATTGTCAGCCCGAATTAACTCGGGGGCGGCACGGAGCAAACAAGCCACGGTAAGAGTATGCTTGGTTCAGGCGTTTGTAGGGGTGGTAGATGACTCAGTGTTTTCTAAAAAAAAAATATTTTTTTTTCTAAAAGTGTGGTGGTCGAATATTCAGGGATGGGCATTGAGTCGGGGTGTTAAGGTAAAAATTTCATCCACATGCCGGGATTCATGTGCCTTGTCCCCCTAGCGAGGGGGACAAGGCCTTCAAAGTTTTGGGTTCGCAAAAAGGGTGCGTCAGTATTGACGTCTCATTTTACATCATGCGTCACAATTTAAAACGCACTATAAGTGACATGCCTAAGATTCGCTTGGGTGTACTTCCTCTCATCAAGTATATGGTTCTGTCTCAAAAAGGTCTAATCTGATGTTGACCGCTCCTCAGGTCTCCACCGACGATTCATCAGGACGAGACCCAACCGGGACACTAGGGAGGAACGGCTTAAGCAAGGGAGGTTACATATACGACAGCTTCTTGCGGACAAGAAACGAAAATAGATAGATGGTGGGTGTTTCATTTGCTATGCCTTTTGGCGTGCACATTATGTTTGTTATGTTTCAAGATTCCTGCAGAGTTGGGTTTCAACTATTGTAAAATACCGAGCATGCGCCCAGGTCGCAGAAGCGCCTACCCTCCGATTCGGAACAATCCGAAAATAAGCAAAGGGCATACCAGACACCCATCCACCTGTTTTGAGCCATGCTCAAAATATTGAAAGAGCACATCAAGCGCCAGGTGCTGTGGCGTCTTTGCCACAATAGCGCCAGTCGCAGAGCTGACAGATCCGTCACTGGCGCAAGCCATGGCATGGCCTTTGGGAACCAGGGAATCGAGAATAAAGAAGTAGCGCAGAAATTGGAGGCGAGTGGTGAAGGTGAGCAGAGTTAACAGAAAACAAGGACGAAGGGAGTTCCGTCGCATGAGGCATCTGTGTCCCGCGCATGTAATTTTGAGTGTGCTGTAGGTGGCTACCCAAAAAAATTGTTACTTGGACGTAACTAATCGCAAATCTCTCTTGCAGTTTCCACGGCCCACAAGCCAGCCGGCGCCAGTTCGTTCTCCTTCAAAGGTGAGGATCCTAGATTTTCTAGATTGCTCTGAAGCAGCAATACTGAAGCCAGACAAGCGGTACGGCATATTTAATTGACAGAGGGTCATTCCATGTGAAACGTCCCAGACGTTGCGCTCGACAACCTCCGATTTCTAAAAAAAAATTCATGGGCTTCGGCCACAATGTCCGTAGTCATACCCTCAGATAGTTTTGACGAAAAAAAATTTGTGATGACGTGAGCGCGATTTTAATTTTTGAAAACAGCGTGAAACTAGGCATCACTCAATAATTTACGAAAAATCTGCTTTTTTATGAAACACACAACAATATTTTTTCTTAATTTTGCAAGGTGGTCGGCTTACAATGTGGTTGAGTTCGTGCTGTTTTGTTTAATTTTTTTTAATACATAATTTTATTCAAAAATCAACATTTTTGTCATTTTATTAAAAAATATATAATTGCTCCCGGGACCTAATATAACTTTTTACTGGTTGCCCTCTAGGTATATAACCTATAAAAAATATTTAAAACCGCTCAATTAAACACCTTGCAGTAAAAAAAAAATCCTGAAGTGGCCAAAAAGTGCGTTTTGACGCATAAACAGCCGTTAATTTCACCCTGAGGTGTTTCAAGTAAAAATACAAAATATGGTGGGTTTGGAAGAACGATTTATCGTCTTTTGATTCTGAAAGTTTAACCAGAGTAATTTTTGTTTAAAGCGAGAAAACAATTTTTGAAGTTGAACTCTCCCACCACTACCGGCGTCGCTTCTTAAAGGGTAACTGCAAAGAAAAAAAAGTTTTTTTTTAAATAGCCTAATTGGGACAAGCATGTCAAAAAACAATTTTTCCGCGAGAAAAAACATTTTTTACAGCAATATTTATTGCGTGAGACTCATTTTAGTTTGCGGCTATTTCGTCTGTTTTAAATCGCGCGCCACGAAGTTGTGATTATGTGACGTCAATCCCAAAAGGTTCTCATTGGCTAAGAGTTTGATTGACAGCTTAGATCCGGTTGTTAAACCTTTGTTATATGTTGCAATTTCCTTTTGAGCGGCATATTTTTACGTTTAAAGAATAACGCATGTGATGAGAGTTATTATTCTTTACAAAAAGTTTACAAGACGGACACTTCCGTTTGGATTGATACAAACAAAAGCTTCGCCATTCTTTCATGGCCGCCGAAGTCTCTGCTCCCGCCTGTCTCGCCCACCTCGACTAATCGTTTCGCCGTAGTGATCAGTGTTTCGTCGTTTCGTGCTGACCCAGGTGCTTGAGTGAGACTTCTTGAAGTGAAGTAGTGTGTGTTTAGCAGCTGTCGCAGGTGTTAGTGATAGGAAGCGACGCGGGGTTTTTGCTTTCATAGTGCGGTTCTTTCGTTTTCCTCTTTTCTTGCTTAGCGTGCTTTTTTTTTTGTTTTTTTTTTGCTTGTTTGCGCGTGCAAATGCTGACTTTTTGGAGATGTCAGATGTGTGATCCAGACAATGAGCCTTCCAGCAGCGACGTCGCCCCGAAAGGAATGCTATTTGGCTGGAGGCAATCGGGCGTTCGCGTAGCGACCAACGTGTCTAGTTACGTTCTCGTCATATCGCTCTGGAGGCCGTCGAGATTCGCCCCGTGTGCACCTAACGTCCGCGACTAGACAGACAATAAGAAAGCACAATGTCCACTACGGAAAAATGGTCTCAGTTCATGCATCTGTAGGCAGGTACGAAATCGTGCCCAAATTTATTCACACCGCACGATGCAACACGTCGCTGTACAAACGCAGTCCAACACGAAGCATAAAAACGGCAGATTTAGGACAACAATTCGGAGTCCATTGTTCAATTAAAACACTTGAAAACGGCCGCAGCTTTTTACTCACGGCATGCGTCGGGAAACTTCCACATTTTGAAACACAACGAGGAAGATTTACTTTTAAAAACGCTCCCAGCGTCCTCCCGGACCAGTTTGACTGGATCAGCTGACGACGACGGGACTTAACTGGTTGAACGTCAACCCCACAACAACCAACACACACCACGAACGTTTCAGCTCTGTCGCATCGCCGTGTTGCACCAAACAGAACGAGATCGCCGAAACCAACGCAGCGCTGTCGTGAACCTTGGCTTGTGGTTGCGCGCTCGTGGATTCTGTGACTCCCTTCGCTTTCAAAGCGCGCACGACGATTACGAACGATACTTTCCGTCTTCCGGGAACATCACAGGGGACTTCTCCGGTGACGTCTTCGCTACATATGCTCGCAAACCGCATCAAACCAAAACAATACCGCGGTACCGCGGCCTGGCGTAGTTGCCAGATCTTGCCGGAAGTCGAGACGCTGCGTCGTTCAACTCCGCAACGCAAGGAGAGTGAGGGGCGGGGCGTACTCCTCTTCCGCGGGGGTCGAAAGAGCGGGAGTTTCAAACGTGGAGAGGTTCTGACTCTACTAAATTACGTCCTGTGGCGTAAATATTGATACAAAAAATCATTTTTTTCGCGGAACATTTGTTTTGTGACATGCTTGTCCCAATTAGGCTGTTTAAAAAAAAAACTTTTTTTTCTTTGCAGTTACCCTTTAAACGCCTCTTCGCCGCACAGCACGCCACCTGCGGCGATAGCCGAAGCGATTAGGTCCAAAGAAACAACGGAGTTTGCTGCCCGCTTCCCCTCGTCCCTCTTTTCTGGCTGTAAGGGAAGAAACGGCGGGTATCGTTTACTAATCGGAGGTGCCGCCAGTGCGTCGCTATAGCAGGCCCGTTGTGCCCTTCGTACCCGAGGGCGGCTCCTCACACTCCGAAACGCGATGCCTAATCGACGGGCGGCATCAGCTGACGTGGACGTCTGAAACACGATAATATCGCCGCGAAATCTAGCCGTCACGCATGCTGCGGTGAAAAGCGGAACTATGATCCGGTTCACGCTTAGTTGGAGCGCAGTGAAGGCTATCAAAGCTCTGAAACGCGCTGATTCAGTATGTTAACTCGGACGCTTAAAGCATCGTCACAAGCCAAGATTGCGCTTCTAGCATTATTTTCGGGCCATATTGTCAGTTCGGGAATCTTTACATGACCCATTGGAAATAATGAATGACAAAGGCACGTGTCCGCACTATTGACACTGGGTATCGAGACTCATTCCTTGCATTTTGAGTAACCCGCTTCTGCGCTAGTAAGCTAGGAAAGGGCTGACAAGCGAGAAGTTGGATTTTGAATGACCATTTGAGATCGGAAATCTGTCAAAGAAAGGACTTCATTTTTCGTCAAGTGCGTTGTACGGTGGTGTAACGATGGATGAAGCTCTCAGTACAAGAATAAAAAAAAAAAAAAAAAAACTTTGCAAACTTCTGTTAACAGGAAAATGATTTCGGCATTTCCGCTGAATGGAATTTTTTCGCAACGTCCCACGGGAAGAGTGCTTGTGACGGAGTCGGGGGTACATTGAAACGTCTGGCAGCAAGGGCCAGTCTTCGAAGTCCCTTCGAGGACCAAATCATGACGCCCCAGCAGCTGTTTACCTGCGGCACAAACAACATCGGGGGCATAACAATACTTTGGCTGCCGATAGAAATGGTTGAAGAAAAACGAGCTCGACTCACTCCAAGATTTAGCTCAGCGGTCCCCGTTAGAGAGACAAGAAGTCACCATCACTTTAAGCCTGCGTCACCATCTACGCTACGTGCTGGACTTCGTCATTTCAAAATCGATTTGAGCACAAACGACGCGTGAGCCCTCAATGGCGCGCATTCGTCAACACCACGTCGCCTCGTCGTTCGAGATTGCCCGTTGACGGGTCTTTTGTGCTGCTGTTTACATCTGTGCTGACGTTAACAAGAGAGAGTGATCGCGTTGTGTATGTAGGAAACAGCTAGCTTACTAATGGATGCTCTGAACCGGCAGCGCTAAGCATCTCCTGACATCAAGACACTTGAAGATCACAGGAGGACATCGCCGCGTAAAACGGTCGAAATGGGAAAAGCCATAAAGCAACAAGAGTGAAAAACAGCCCCTCTTCACCAAGATGCACCCGACAACTCAAGGTCTTAATCCCTACCTGCGTGGGCCCACCGTTACACCGTCGCACGCTTCGCCGGGCTCGACGGTGCCGTGCTGTGCAGAGAAGAGGAACAAGAAACGACACCAGGTTGCGACGTAAAAGCTGAACTTCAAAATGTTTTTTTTTTTCGTGTTTAGAACAAAATTATTTTAATTAAACTTTCAAGAACAAAAGGCAATAAACTCTTCAGTAAAAGTCACCATGTTTCGCATTTTTCTTTCGATCACCTCAAGGCAGAATTGACGGCTTTTTTTGTGCAGTATATTCACAGGGTTGCCAAAAAGAATTTTTAATCGCCTGCAGCAACGAGTTAGTTTGTAACCAAACTATCAAAAAGGCTAAAATTCTCATATATTACTTTTTTTTCAAATTGCTTTAAGCGAATATCCGTGATCCTTATTACACAGCAATCAAAATGCCATGTGGTTTTTAAGAAAAAATAGTCCACTGTTCTATAAAAATGTTTTAATTTTCATCAATTAATAAATGACTCCTAGTTTCACCCCTTTTTTACGAGTTCAAACCGCCATCGAACCATGAAATTTGTTTCTCGTCAAATATATTTTAGAGAAGCACCACAAACATTATGGTGAAGAACCATTAATTTTATTTTAAGAATCGGAGGTCGCCGTGCGACCTTTGGCATGGCATAAAGAAGTCCACGTCAGCTGATGCCGCCCGTCGATTAGGCATCGCGTTTCGGAGTGTGAGGAGCCGCCCTCGGGTACAAAGGGCACAACGGCCCTGCTATGGCGACGCACTGGCGGCACCTCCGATTAGTACACGATACCCGCCGTTTCTTCCCTTACAACCAGAAAAGAGGGACGAGGGGAAGCGGGCAGCTAACTCCGTTGTTTCTTTGGACCTAATCGCTTCGGCTATTGTCGCTGGTGGCGTGCTGTGCGGCGAAGATGCGTTTAAGAAGCGACGCCGGGTAGTGGTGCGAGAGCTCAACTACAAGAATTGTTTTCTAGCTTTAAACAAAAATTACTCTGATTAAACTTTCAGAATCAAAAGACGATCAATTGTTCTTCCAAACCCACAATATTTTGTATTTTTACGTGGACCACCTCAGGGTGAAATAAACAGCTGTTTATGCGTCAAAACGCACTTTTTGGCAACTTCAGATTTTGTTTTTACTGCAAGATGTTTAATTGAGCGGTTTAAAATATTTTTATAGGTTATATCAACATTTTTGTCATTTTATTAAAAAAATATATCATTGCTCCCGGGACCTAATATAACTTTTTACTGGTTGCCCTCTAGGTATATAACTTATATACCTAGAGGGCAACCAGTAAAAAGTTATATTAGGTCCCGGGAGCAATGATATATTTTTTTAATAAAATGACAAAAATGTTGATTTTTGAATAAGATTATGTATTTGTTTTAAATATTTAAATTAAACAAAACAGCACAAACTTAACCACATTGTAAGCCGACAACCGTGCAAATTTAAGAAAAAAATATGGTTGGGTGTTTCATAGAAAAGCCCATTTTTCGTAAATTATCGAGTGATGCCTAGTTTCACGCTGTTTTCAAAAATTAAAATCGCGCTCACGTCATCACAATTTTTTTTCGTCAAAACTATTTTAGGGTATGGCTACGGACATTGTGACCGAAGCCCATGAATTTTTTTTTAGAAATCGGAGGTGGTCGAGCGCAACGTCTGGGACGTTTTACGTGGAATGACCCCACTGAAACGACTGGGGACGCTTTCACTGAAGCTTGTTTTGCTGCAATACACGTGTGTATTGCAGCAAAACAAGCTTCAGTGATAGCGTCCCTACTCGTTCTGATTGATTGAGTGATTGATTGGGGGTTTATGGCGCATCAGCAACTAAGGCTATATTGCGCCAAGCTTAGACTACTGCAATTCGGGTTTAAGAAGAGGAAAGAGCTATAGTAGCGAAATATATGATAAAACCATGAACATGAATGTGTATAAGTGTAAACAATATGACAATGAATTTAGGAGTAAAATCACAGTCGGTGTAGAAGGCCGATATTGTCACGGGTGGTGACCAATAAACAATAAACAATAAATAAACAGAAAGAAATAAACGTTTAATGTGGCGAACTTGTGCCAAAAATAAAAGGGTACAAAAGATAATAACGGAGCGTCGCGGGCGTCGAAGTCGGCGTAGCAGCAGAGTCGAACGCTGGGCGGAAACTGCTGCGGCTCGCCACGCGGAGCCCCTTATGTACATGCGTGGTCTTCTGGAATAATCGGCGAAGAAACTTCGACGCGTGGAACATTCGGGCCTGGAACAAGCAACATGATTCTCGAATTCTCCAGAACACTAAATTAGAGGAATAAACAAAAGACATGTCGCTCCAGGATTCGAACCCTAGCTTTTCGCGTGGGAGGCAGGCGCGATAACCATTAGGCCACGCGCGCGCTGCCTACTTGGCGAGCGCGCGCGGCATTACTCCCCCCTTTAAAAAGTGCATCGCCCCGATGCAGCACAAAACAAAAAGCAAACAAAAAGAACGGTAAACTAAAGAGTCGTAAGGTCCACTGTCCTATCGAGCGTAGTACGGCTTCATGCGCACGACGTGGACGACTTCTGGTCGTGGAGGGCGGCGTGATGAAGTCCGTGTTCCATCGGGCATCACCTCGTAGTTCAGATCACCGAGTCGACGAAGTACTTTGTAGGGTCCGAAGTAGCGCTTTAGGAGTTTCTCACTGAGACCACGGCGGCGGATCGGTGTCCACACCCACACCCTGTCTCCGGGCTGGAAGCGGACGTCCCGACGACGAAGGTTGTAGCGGCCAGCGTCGACACGTTGTTGGGCTTGAATACGGTGTCTGGCGAGCTGGCGGACTTCTTCTGCCCGTTGGGCAACCACCTGGGCGTCGTCGCTTCCGTCGAGAGCCGGTTCGTGGGGTAACATCGCGTCCAGCATTGTCGTTACCCTGCGCCCATGCACCAGTTGAAAGGGTGTCACTCCGGTGGTCTCTTGTACGGCCGTGTTGTAGGCAAAGGTGACGTACGGCGGCACCTCGTCCCATGTCTTGTGCTCCACGTCGACGTACATGGAAATCATGTCGGCGATGGTCTTGTTGAGTCTTTCCGTGAGCCCGTTGGTCTGCGGGTGGTACGCCGTGGTGCGACGATGGCTGGTGTGGCTGAGACGCAGGATTTCTTGGGTCAGCTGTGCCATGAACGATGACCCTCGGTCTGTGATCAGGACTTCGGGGGCGCCATGCCGGAGGACGATCGACTCGATGAAAAACTTAGCGACTTCCACAGCAGTCCCTGAAGGGAGGGCTTTCGTTTCGGCGTACCGCGTGAGATAATCTGTGGCGACGATTATCCAGCGGTTTCCCGATGTTGACGGCGGAAAGGGGCCAAGTAGGTCCATTCCGATCCGCTGGAACGGTGCGGTCGGGGGAGCAATCGGCTGCAGGAGACCGGCCGGTTTCGTTGGCGGTTTCTTACGTCGCTGGCACTCGTGGCACGATCGGGTGTAGAGGTGGACGGCTTTGCGGAGCTTTGGCCAGTAATACTTTTCACGAATACGGGCCAGTGTTCGGCTGTAACCGAGGTGTCCCGACGTCGGGTCGTCGTGACATGCTTGAAAGATCTCCTCCCGAAGGTCGGTCGGGATTACCAGCAACCACGGTGTGCTGTTGTCGCCGAAGTTCTCTTTGTAGAGTACACCTTGTCGAACGGCGAAGGTCGGCAATACTCGTGAGAAGACACGTGGCACGGTACCCCCACCCCCTTCCAGGTGCTCGATTAATGCGCGCAGCTCAGGATCGTCCCGTTGACGTCGTGCCATGTCGTCGGCGTTTACAGCTCCTAGGAAGCTCTCGTCGTCATTGTCGTCGCTGCAGCCGGAAGGGGTTTCGACGGGGGCTCTGGACAAGCAGTCGGCGTCGCTGTGCTTCCGGCCGGACTTGTAGACCACTGTCATGTTAAACTCTTGTAGTCGGAGGCTCCATCGAGCAAGACGTCCTGACGGGTCCTTCAGGTTAGCAAGCCAGCAGAGCGAATGGTGGTCCGTGACTACACGGAACGGGCTCCCGTACAAGTACGGGCGGAACTTCGTGATTGCCCAGACGACCGCAAGGCATTCTTTATCAGTCGTGGAGTAATTTCGCTCCGCCTTGGACAATGTCCGACTTGCGTAGGCGATGACTCGCTCGGTGCCTTCTTGAACTTGAACCAGTACCGCGCCAAGCCCTGCGTTACTTGCGTCCGTGTGAATCTCGGTTTCCGCATCCTGGTCGAAATGTCCAAGAACAGGAGGCGTCTGCAGTCGTCGCTTCAGCTCGTCGAATGCCTGCTGCTGCTCCTCGGCCCATTCGAACTTCTCGGCGTCCTTCGTGAGGTTTGTGAGCGGTGCGGAAATCCTTGCGAAATCTCGAACGAGGCGCCGATAGTAGGCACATAGCCCAAGGAACCTTCGCACGGCCTTCTTGTCTCTTGGCACTGGAAATGCTGCGACCGCGCGAGTCTTCTCTGGGTCTGGATGAATGCCTTCGTTACTAACCACGTGACCTAAGAACTTCAGTTTGTCATAGGCGAACCGGCACTTTGACGGCTTGAGAGTGAGCCCGGCGGTCTGTATGGCATGGAGAACCGTGCGGAGTCGTCGCGAAGGAAAGGGAGGTGATCCAGCAGCAAGTTCAAGAGATGTTGAATGACGACATAATCCAACCTTCAAGCAGTCCATGGGCCTCTCCAGTCGTGCTGGTTAAGAAGAAGGACGGAACTCTTCGGTTCTGCGTGGACTACCGGCAGCTCAACACGGTTACGAAGAAAGACGTCTACCCACTACCCCGCACCTCCACCAAAATGTCACGGGTGGTGACCAATAAACAATAAACAATAAATAAACAGAAAGAAATAAACGTGTAATGTGGCGAACTTGTGCCAAAAATAAAAGGGTACAAAAGATAATAACGGAGCGTCGCGGGCGTCGAAGTCGGCGTAGCAGCAGAGTCGAACGCTGGGCGGAAACTGCTGCGGCTCGCCACGCGGAGCCCCTTATGTACATGCGTGGTCTTCTGGAATAATCGGCGAAGAAACTTCGACGCGTGGAACATTCGGGCCTGGAACAAGCAACATGATTCTCGAATTCTCCAGAACACTAAATTAGAGGAATAAACAAAAGACATGTCGCTCCAGGAATCGAACCCTAGCTTTTCGCGTGGGAGGCAGGCGCGATAACCATTAGGCCACGCGCGCGCTGCCTACTTGGCGAGCGCGCGCGGCAATATCTGTGAGGAAATTAAAAACACGACTGTATGGAATGAGCGGTTCGTCACCCAGTAGTAGGGCGAGGTGTAGTGGAATGTGTTCTTTATAAAGCAGTGAGAAGTGTTTATACCGCCATCGGTCATACTTGGGGCATTCAATGAGTATGTGCATAATACTTAGAGGTAGGTTACAGTGCACACATTCAGGGGCATCCTCCCCGCTCAAGAGGTGTCCATGTGTGAGACGAGTATGACCGATTCGTAACCTACAGAGTATGACTTCATAAAAGCGCTCCCGATGTCGGGCACTCTCCCACTCGCCTAGAAAAGGTTTGATTGCGTGTAGTTTGTTGCTGGTTTCGCTGTTCCACTGCAGCTGCCACTTTGCTTTGATGCAATGTTTCAGAGAGTTGGGGTAATCTTTGTAGGGTATTTGGTGCGTGTCGATTTCTCGATCATTAGCAGAGCTAGCTGCACAATCAGCTGCTTCATTTCCAGGAATGCCAACATGGCTAGGAGCCCAGCATAAGACTATGTCAAGATTTTTCTTAGCAGCCAGGATAATCTTGTGCTTTAACTCAGAAACCAGTGGGTTTTTTACACGGTTCATTGATGCGACAGCCTTCAGAGAGCTTAAAGAGTCTGTGTAGATTACAGCGTGAGAAAGTCGTTTTTTCATTATGTAATCAACAGCCAGCAGCAAACCATAAAGCTCTGCTGTTAGTATAGAGGCTTTTGGATTTATTCTCTTCACCTGATTTATTGATGGTCCCACCACAGCACAGCCTACTACCGAGTCTTTTTTTGTCCCGTCTGTATAAAAACTGGCATACTCGTGATATTTGGTCTGAAGCTCAAAGAAGTCCTGCCTCATGACTTCCTGTGGAACATTCTTTTTGTTATACTTGGTCAGTGTAAGATCGCAATGTATGTGGCAGTTGTTCCATGGAGCTATATCTGGTGGGTACTCGACTAGCTGAGGCCTTGCGTCAATCCCAACAGATTGTGCTGCACTATTATTCCTCATAGAGAGAGGCGGAACTATGGAAGGTTTGTTTTCAAATGTACGTTGGAACTTGATAGTCTCAATATTATCTCGAACAGGGTGCTCCGCGACAGAGCGCACCCTGACAGAGTACATAAAACCCAGGGAAAACCTCCTATACTCAAGGGACAGTTCGTTTGCTTCCACGTAAAGGCTAAGCACTGGGGAGGTGCGAAATGCTCCTGTAGCCAATCGCAGTCCCTGATGATGAATAGTATCTAACATATTTAGAACTGATGCCCGAGCAGAGTTATAGACAATACAACCATAATCAAGCTGAGAGCGAATGACTGAGCGATAGATATGCAACAGACATAGTCGGTCGGAGCCCCATGATACATGTGACAAGACCTTAAGGATGTTCAGAGATTGAAGACACTTAAGTTTTAAGCTCTTAATATGTGAAACGAAAGTCAACTTGGAATCAAACACAAGGCCCAAAAACTTGTGTTCATTTTTTACAACAATAGGAGAGCCATACATGTTCAAAGACGGTTCCTGAAGAGCACCACGTCGACGAGAAAAGCTGACACAAGCCGTTTTTTCGGGAGAAAATTTAAAACCATTTGTATCGGCCCATCTGACCAAATTATTGACCGCAAGTTGGACGCGACGTTCACAAATTGAGGAATTACAGGATGAAACGGAGATCTGAAGGTCATCAACATATAAAGAATACTGTACCGAAGGAGGAATTGCACGGCCGATGGAATTAAGTTTGACGATAAAAAGAGTGACACTCAGCACACCCCCCTGAGGGACTCCATTTTCCTGTAAAAATTCCTTAGAGAGAGTTTTTCCCAGCCTCACGCGGAAAGTACGCTGCTGCAGGTAACTCTGTATAGTACTCAACATTCGGCCACGGAAACCAAGATCGAACAAATCCTGCAGTATGCCGTAACGCCAGACCGTGTCGTATGCCTTCTACAAATCAAAGAAGACGGAGAGACACTGTTGCCTGTTGACAAACGCCTCACGTACGAAGGTCTCAAAGCGGACGAGATGATCGACAGTGGACCGTGCTGAACGAAAGCCACACTGGAACTTATCAAGGCAGTTGTTTCGTTCTAGGAAAAACATCAGACTCTTGTTAATCATCCTTTCTAGTGTCTTGGAAAGACAGCTAGTTAGAGCTATTGGTCTGAAGCTAGATGCACAAGAGGGATCTTTTCCGGGCTTCAGCACTGGTACAACGATAGCAATCTTCCAAGAGGATAAAAAGTGGCCCTCGAGCCAAACTCTATTAAAAAGGTACAAACTTAGCTCCATAGTGGATGGATGAAGATGTTCAAGCATTTTATAATGAATACCACCTGGTCCAGGGGCAGCTTGTTTGGGATAAAGAAGTGCCATTTGAAGTTCATGTAATGTAAATAGAGTATTATAGGGTTCGTGCGTGCCACCTGATGTGTTAACAGCTTTTTTTTCTGCATTTGTCTTGTGTCGCTGAAACGTCTGAGTATAATGTTGGGAACTGGAGACATACTCGAAATGCTCGCCAAGGATGTTGGCCTGTTCCTCAAGACTTGCAGGACACACTCCATTTCGACTCAGGAGTGGGACAGTGAATGCCCGGTAAGAGCCGTCAATTTTATGTACGCGGTCCCAGACTTCCTTCGCAGGTATAGTGCTGTTAATTGAGGAAGCGTACCCTCTAAAACTTTTTTTCTTTGCTTGTCTTCGAATCCACCTCGCCTGGGCCCTTTTTCTTTTAAATTCAATTAGATTGTTTGCTGTAGGGTAGCGCCTAAAAATAACCCAAGCTCGATTTTGTTCTTTTTTGGCCAAACGGCAATCTTTGTTCCACCAGGGCTTAGGTCTCTTGGGTAGATGCGAGGACGTCATGGGGATGGAAAGAATGGCAGACTGTAAAATGTGGTGAGTGATATGTTCAGTGGCTCTATCGATATCGAGATTGTCAAGTGATGTGTATGCCAAAAGAGACGATTCTTTGAAAGTTGACCAGTCGGCGTTTTCAAATTTCCATCGAGGAGAGCGCGTAGGGACTGTCATGAGAAGATGGTTAAATTCTAAAATGATGGGAAAGTGGTCACTTCCGTGAGGATTCGGGATGACCTTCCATGAACACAAGGGGAATAATGATGGGTGACAAATAGATAGGTCAATGGAAGTGAAAGTGTGAGTTGTTGAACTAAAGTATGTGGCTTCATTTGTGTTAACTAGGCAGAATCCCGAGGAAAGAAGAAAGCGTTCAATGAGAGCCCCTCTGGGATCTCGTCTGCCACTCCCCCACAAAGGATTGTGTGCCTTAAAATCTCCCAAAAGCAGAAAAGGTGGTGGGAGCTGGCTAACAAGGTCTTCAAGCTCTTCAATCTTTAGCTGATAACTAAGGGGTATATATAAGGAACATACCGTAATTAAACGATCTAACAAAATGCGGGCTGCCACAGCCTCCAGCGAAGTCTGCAGAGTCACTTCGCTACATGGGGTTGAGCGTTGCACTACAACTGCAACGCCTCCAGATGAATGAACGGCTTGTAACCGGTCCTTGCGAAACACCTGGAAGTACCTTAATATATTAGTGTGGCTCGCTTTTAAATGTGTTTCCTGCAAGCAAAATGCAATGGGGCCGTGATCGTCAAGTAGCTGGCTCACATCATCATAGTTAGGAAGGAGGCCTCTACAGTTCTACTGAAGAAAAACGGACATTGATATTTTAAAAGGAAGTCAGAATATATATACATATATATATATATACCAAAGAAAGCTAGAACATAAATTTACGGGGCTTTTGGTGCCTCAACACGTGGGATTGTTTTTTTCTTAGAAGTGTCCTTTGGTCGTCCTACAACCTCAGAGGAGACCAGAGGAGGAGACTCTGTTTCAGGGAGAGACTGGTCGTCTTCAGAGAGCGGTAGGCTCTCGTCCATTTTTTCATCCGGCGAGAGCGTTGGGCAATTGGGCGGAGGAGGAGGTTGTTCTGTCCGCCTGGGCTTCAGGTGGCTGCAGGAAGCACGAGGAGAGAGCCCTCGTCCCCTGCCAGAAGGGCCAGCTAGGGCCGCTGATGGCACCTCTGGTACCTTGGAGGGAGTGGTACCCTCCTTGGAGGGTACAGCACCCTTAGAACATGAAGGTGACTGAGTGTGCGTCACCTTCAGATGTTCGGAAGGGGACCCCTGTGGAGAGGACAGGTCTTCCGAAGAAGTCTGTGTCTCCACAGATGCCGTAGACAGTGGGGGTCCCCTCAACACTGCCTGGGCATAAGAACCCCTTGCCTGAAAGGCAAGCTCTTCTTTGGCTGCTTCATAGCTAAGGTTATGTTTTACTTTGAAAGTCAGGACATCTCTTTCCATTTTGGACAGGAGCGAGAAAAAGCAGGGTGAGCTCCACTACAGTTCACACATTTGACTTCATTTTCGCAGATGTCTGCTACATGGTCAGTACCACCGCACTTTCCACATGTTTCTCGGCCGCGGCAGTTTCGGGAACCATGCCCGAAACGTTGGCAGCGGAAACACCGCTGAGGATTTGGGATGAAAGGGCGGACTCTACAGTTCAAGCACCCTGCCTTCACGGTGGATGGAAGAGTATGGAGCTCAAATGTGAGTATCAGATGGTGGGTTGGTTTTTCTTGTCCGTCACGTTTTAAGGTGATTCGTCGAACAGCAACGACAGCACTCTTGCGCAGACCTTCAAGGATCTCGTATTCGCTGCATTCGAGAAGGTCATCTTCTGAGATGACACCGCGAACAGTATTCAGGGTACGGTGGGGGGTGACAGTAACCGGGTAGTCTCCCAGGCTTGTCATCTTCAAGAGTGCTGTGCTTTGTGGCTTATTTTCTACCTCAACAAGGAGGTCTCCAGCAAGCTTCTTTGCCTTATAACATTTTCCGACCACTTGTTCTAAATGCTTTGCAATGACAAAGGGAGAAACTTTTGACAGATGCACAGCGTCACTTGTAGAGTGAAGTACAAGAAATCGAGGATATTTTTCAAGTTCATTAGCTTTTTCAAAAGTAGGGGGAGCGGGGCGAACCCTTTTCGGGGGTCGCTCTGCTCGGGGTTGAGAAGAGAGGGGCGCCATAAAAAGGCAGAGGGTTTTCGGAATCTGTGGCGCGCCGCCCACCACGGAGCCCAACGAGGGAATAGGTAACACCCCATAACATATATGGCTTTGCTGGAAGCATTACTCTATTAGCGCTACCCAGAAACTATAACTAGGGTGTGTACTTTCCGGTGTTTATTTGTGAGAAAAATCGGCGGATGTTTTTCGGTGTTTATTTATTTTCAAAACACCGGTGTATTTCGGTGGAACGTCTCACGACGAGGCTAAAATCGGTGAATATCATTGAAAAAAAGCGATTGATCACAGGCAGAGAGTTCCAGTTTTATTCACATAGTTCATACACTTCTCTAGGAAGCAACTATTTCTCACGCTTGGTTATTATAGTAGATGCAAGCATACTTTCATGCTTGCATCTACACGCAAGGAACGTGCTTCCGTCATGGCAGCACGTTCCTTGCGGTTCGCAACCCGCAATTATGAAACCGCACTCTCCTGTACGACACGCACGTTGGCAGTGTCTTCCAGGAACCACAGCAACCTCTGAATACATGGCTTTCACCGACATCACTTGGCCAGACACAATGCGGAAAAGGCACGTGAGAGCCTACCCCCCACTGTTTTAATTTTTCCACAAAAGGGGGCCATGGGAGACACAATAGGGGAAAGGCGTATGAGAGCTTAGCTTCCACTGCGTTCAATAGACGCTTTTGACCCCCAGAAAGGAGGGCGAATTGACGCTAACTGCAAGCCATGTATAAACACTGGAAGAATGCAGGATCCACGAGATAACACGCTTGGCGAACCTCTACGGGGAAAGGGTTTCGCTAAATCGGAAACTAGCAACGACCGGTGTTTTTCGGTTTTAACCAGGCCAAAAATATCCAACCACCGGTGTTTTTCGGTTTTAACCGATTTTATATTTTCGTCACCGACGGATGTTTATCGGTGTTTTTCGGTTAAAACCGGAAAATGCACACCCTAACTATAACCAAGTGTGGATCTGGACGAGAGTATCTGTCACCACTCAAGGTTAGCCCTTGCCGCCAAAGGAGTTGAAAAGGAAAGAAGAGAAATGAGAAGAGTGAAAAGAAGGAGAAGACAAAGATGAAAGAAAAGAGGCGATAGTAGAAGAAGTGGCGACCAGACTGAATCATCCTGGCCGGGCCTTACCAGGACTCCCGTCTATGAGAAGCGGGGGCCGAAGTGGTGTATTGCCTCGCCCGGGGGGCCCCGAAGGGTCCAAACCTGCCCCGGGCTCGGCTCAACCACCAGGATTTCCTTTTCCCCAGACACGGGAAAGCCACGCACAGCCAGACGTGGGCGGGCGAACCCGCATGGCTCGGGGTCCGTGGAGACGCCACTCTCCAAACACCTGCTTTCACAGGTGCCCCCTGCGGGGTACTCGTTCTGAGCTCCGTCAATTAAATGTGCCGTACCGCTTGTCTCTCTGGCTTCAGTGTTGCTGTAGGCGACAAAATGTGTGCCCAGTTTTGTCACAAGAGGCGTATTATGTCACGCGCATGTAATTTTGAATTTATCCGGCTTAGTCTGCTGTAGGGGGCTGGTCAAAGAAATTGATACTTGGACGCAGCTAGTCGCAAATCTTTCTGGCAGTTTCCACGGCATAAGAGCCAGCAGGTCCCAGTTTGCTTTTCTTCAAAGCCGAGAATTCCAGATTCCCGAAGGAGGAATACTGCTTCGGGAATGCTGTATGCTGTACGGGCCATACAACCGGTACAGCATTTTTAATTGACGGAGCTCAGAACGACTGGGAGCTCCTGCATTGAAGCTTATTTTTCTGTAATACAAGCGGGTTACATTGACAGGCGCTGTTTTCATTAAGGTGAGGATTTCACATTCTGTTTTCAAACATCAAGTTTTTGAATGAGGGTCCTAAACAATTAACTTTCTTTTGCAGTAAATGCCAGATCCTCTAGTTCAGGAATATGTTAAATATATTTGGTATGGATAAGTCCAGTGTTTTGCTTCTTTATTCACAGTTTGACAGTAGCAACATTTTTTTTTTAATTTATCACTCAGAAATACACACAAGAAGAGACTGCGTTGCAGAGAAATGTTGCGCTGAACGTGATATTCCACCTCGTATATAGTTTTATTGGTAGCAGATATAATATATTGGATTCCAATATCCATAATACGCTGAGTATATTGGAATCGTAAACCCTTATTGGATCCCCATACGACACATGGGGATCCAATAAGGGTTTATACGGTATTGGATTCCAATATTTTCACCATATTATGGATATTGGAATCCCATGAAAAACCCTTATTGTAATAGAATACAATAAGTGTAATGTTTTCCAATACATTGTCTATATTGTATTGTAGGGTGATTTCAGATAAGATCGACCAAAGGATGGCTAGTCGACATTTTCAAATCAACTGATGTTTTTATATGTTATTGTCTAGTGTCTGGTATGAACGAATCCAAACTTAGTTTTGACTAGAAAAAATACTTGGGGACAGGAAAAATCGTAATGCATGAGGTGGTGGACAGTTGCATTAACGCGCACTGATGGGGGGGGGGGGGGGCCCGTTTGAGAGTGAATAACTAAAGCGATAACATTAGGAGAACTCTAATACGTTTTAGGCGCAAACTATGGGTATAGCTTGCTTGTAATATAAAGTAATCATATTTATTTAAAATTTATTTATTTTTCTAAAAATTGACAAACATGCCTGCTCGAACGACAAATGGCAAACTTTGGAGGTCTGTATCTCATGAAATAATTTAATCATTATGATATAATTTGCAGATATTATTCTACTAATATATAGCTAATATTTAAAAGATAACTAAGGTATCTGTGTGATACAATAGTTAGGATATATTTAGTCAAACATGGAAAAAAAATCAAACAAAAAAATTCCGATGCGAATAAAAAAAAAACATTACCCTCGATTTTTTTTAAATTTAGGTAACCTGTTATACTGTATTTCGGCATTCATTTCCATTAAAAACATGTTGCATCATTTTATTGAGAAAGAAGATACAACTCCCCAAAGTAGGGTCCTTTTTCAAAGCCTACACTTAGCAGTGTTTTATACAAGAACTGACTCTGAGTTCCAGTTTCATGAAACCAACACACATCTTTTATATAGTTTTATTCAGATGAGGCCAATGATAACTAAAGAAATCGTTCACACACTTAAATTAAGGAGAAACTACTGTGTAGAAAGAGGTATCATATTACGTACTAGTGATCCGAGAAAAGATCATGCAGCCATCGGCCACTAGGAACTTTGTTTACTTTATTCTCCTGCGACACAATATGCTATTCCCCCTTCCGCTCTACCTTCATCTCTCTCTCTCTCTCTCTCTCTCATATATATCCCTGATATATATCCAGAACAAAAACATGTTCAAGCATTCCCTTTCTGCGTGGTAGTGTTCTGTGGCTAGCAAAAATCATTTCCTCGCTAAGCTCGCGATTATGGCAAAATAGTTGCCGGAAACCGCAGACGACACTCGTCGCTAGTTCTGGCAAAACGGCCGATACAATCTTTTTTTCGCATTTCCCCGCTCGCTTTCAAGGACAAGGGGGTTCGCTTCAACCAGCAAAACATGTCCGCCGACGCCTGTTTACTGAGCAGTCATGTCTGTCGCCATCTCACTCGCTGGCGTCACGGGCGATAATATCAGGCACAGAGGGGCACACCAACCGGCAGCATTATCTCCAAATACTCGAGCCTCGCGTAAATACATAGAGTGTAAACGCTGTCGCCATGTTATCGTAGTAAGACCGCCCCCCCCCCTCCCCCAACGGGGGACTGCAGTACGCGACGGCGCACTAACACAACGGCGACGATATCGACATCGCGGGCTCCGAATTTTCCCATAGTTCTACTCCACGGGCATTTCTCGAAACGCTTGATATTGTGTACGCCCGCCTGCAAGGATTTCAGGCGCGTAGTTAAGATAAGGCGGTTCTCCGCGGCAAAAGAAAGCAATTTCACAAAAGCTTAAAAGCGGCGGCGACGCGTGTGCGGTGAACGCTTGTAGCTTTGGTGTAGACAGGGTGTGTGTGTTCTCGTTGTTGACACCAGCCGGCGATAAGGCACTGCAGGTGGTAGCTCAGTACAGCAAGGGCTAATCCGAGTGACCATCAATGTAACCCCACCGCCAACCCCTCGTGAACCGGTCGCCGACATGGCTCAGGCTGTGTCATGAACCACGTGGTAGAAGCTCGTGTGCTTTCATATCAGCGCGGGGAGGGACGACAGTGCGATTCCGGAAAGTCTTTTTCGAAGGCCGCTGACCACAATTTTTTGTCTGGAGACTTTCCCTCTTTCTTCCTTTGACGTGGATCAAGCTTTGCCGACAGCCTCAGTTGTGACCTCTCTTTTCAAATGTACGTTTGCAGTGAGTGAGCTCCTCAGCCTCGGACTTGTCACTTGTGCACCCAGTAGTTCTTTCACTTGGCAATTATATGCCATCAGTTGGGGTTTAATTTCTATTATTTATGTATACATTATCAAGACGTCCTGTAGCTCCGAACGAGTGTTTTGTGCAGATTACTTTTTCAAACACAAAAAGACTATACCAAAGCAGCGGAATTTTCGAAGTGTTGGCGAGTTGGACCTAAACTCGTTGAAGCAAATTCTTCCGCCCGACTGTTCCACCAAAGTGAGTGCGACGGACTACCTGTGCTACCATTGCTTCATGCACATCACTAAGGAGATCTCGATGCGAAGCTCAGAGCAGTGCCCTGACATATTTGTGCCAGCTGAAGAAGCAATTGAAGATCTAAATCGCAGCATACTACCTACAGATGTGTCGCCGCTGAGACAACCAAGCGTCGTAAGAAGTCGGGACGGGCCTGCCTATGTCAAGAGAAAGCAGACAGAACTGGAGCAGGTTGCTGTCAAGAATATACGCTCAAGGCTACGTATTGCGTACGACAGGGACGCACCATCGGGGTCGTCCGAACCAACATGCTCCACATGCACTGAGTGGGTGGACAACTTTCGGCAGGCCTTTGAAACCGCCACCTCTCTCCGGGAACGTTGTCAACTGCTTACACTCCTGCCGTCAACACTGACGAAGAATGAGGTTCAAAAGATGATTCCACAGGCCTCAATGTACCTCAACAGTAAATCCCGAAAACTCAAGGAAAAGCATGGCGTGTGGTATGAACCGGATCCTTACACGAGGTGCAAGGTGAGCCCTGAGAACCTGTCTGCTGCCCTAGAGTACTTCACGAAAGACGAGCTACAATTTTCGCGCCAAAGTCCCAACCAGAAGGACGTCAGCTCTGTCATGCTCAACGGAGAGAAAACGTTCGTGCCAAAGCGCTTCATGACACGCTCAATACGAGAGGCCTTCCGTATATACAAAGACAAGCATCCCGATTCCGGCGTTGGGCTAACGAAATTTTATTCGTTGCGCCCTAGATGGGTCCAATGTATTCCACACCAGGAAGTGTGCGTTTGTGTGCGCTGCGCCAATTATTATCTTTGTATTGCCGCTCTAGAGAACGTTACAGGCTCAACATTCAACACTGGTGAAATGAACTCGGCATTTCAGTGCGACCCAGCAACAGAACTGTGCCTTCAAGGAGACTGTGATCACTGCCCAAAAGGCCAGTTTCTTACACTCCAGGAACTTGATATCCCGGAGGATGAAGAGATTGTTCTTGCAACATGGGAGTCCGGCGACCTTGTGAAAAAAACTTTGGAACCTGAGACTTTCCTAAAAGTCATCCAAGTGACGGTTGGAAGTTGGGTACTTCACAACCATATCCGGCAAACGCAAGGTAAAGCGATCTACGATGAAAAACAGTGCATGCAACGCGGGAGCATTGTCTTTCATTTTGACTTTGCTGAAAACTGGACCATCGTCCTTCCTGACGAAGTGCAAGCATATCACTGGAAAAAAAAACAAGTTTCGATATTTACATGTCTAGTGACGACAAGAAAATCTACAAACAGCTTTGCCATCATCAGTGAGGACCTGTGTCACGACGCCGCTCACGCTTGCTTGGCTCTAGAGAAAGTGGAGGAGTGGGTTGAAGACAACGTTGCGGTATACTCGTACGTGACGTACGTAAGTGACGGCGCCGCCAGTCATTTCAAGAATCGCTACCAGCTTCACCAATTTGCAAAGGACGATTGCCCACAAGCCCAGTGGTTATTTTCTGCATCTGGACATGGGAAAAATGCATGTGACGGAGTTGGCGGACTCGTGAAGCACCAGGCCACGCTGAACAACCTGAGAGAACGTTCAGTAAGCGCAATTCAGACGGCCAGGACAATGGTGAGCGTTCTATCAAAGAAACTGAAAGGCGTGCATCTTGCATATCTGGACGAAAATGAGGTTGTTCGGTATCGTGAACAAAAAAAAAGAAGAGTGGCTGACGGTGCGCGCCTTCCCTGGCATTCAGTCTTGGCACGCGTGGCGGCTCAGCAAGTCATCAACAGAAGGGACCTGTGACGTATATGTAGCACGGACAGTCGGATCTGCTTGGAAGCAACTTTATTAAATGGGCACGGCGAGGAAAACCTTAGCGTAAAGTGCCGAATTTGATTTCCCAAGGACTGCTCATTTTGAATGCAGGGACATCTTATTTATCACATTTTTCTTCACGGGGTAAGTAACCTACTGTTTTTGTTGGTGGTTACTAATAATTTTTATCTGATCACTATAAAAAAAATCCCAAAATGTTATCCTCGAGCAGGATAAAATATATCGGCTTGCCACGATTCATTCATACACCGAGATCATCGAAGCTGCTCCAGTTAGGCACTATGGCATCCGTCACCTGAAATTGTTTGTAATCGTAAATACACAGCCAACCTAAATATCTTACTATTATATCTTTGTTTTTGTGTGTGGAAGTAAAGTTATTTATTTTACTCTAGATGTAAAATATACCGGAAGGTACAACTTCACACTGCATCATCTTTTCTCAAATCATTAGTCTCTAATGTGATACCACTTTGTACGCTTATGTAAAATGCTGTATATAGTTTCTCCTCCCTTTTACTGTGTGACCGATCGCTCTTTTTATCAATGACCTCATCTGAATAAATGTATATAAAAGATTTGTGCACGTTTCATGAAACTGGAACTCAGAGTTACTTCTTGTATAGGACACTGCTAAGTGTAGGCTTTGAAAAGGACCCTACTTTGGGGAGTTGTTTCTTCTTTCACAGTGCTATGACGCAACATGTTTTTAATAGAAATGAATGCCGAAATAGACTATAACAGGGTACCCACATTTAAAAAAAATCGAAGGTGGTGTTTTTTTTTTATTCGCATTGGAATTTTTCTTTGATTTTTTTCCCATGTTTGCCTAAATATATTGTAACTATTGTGTCACTCAGATACCTTATTTATTTTTTCAATAATAGCCATATATTAGTAAAATAATGTCTGGAAGTTATGTAATAATGATTAAATTATTTCATGAGATACAGATTTCCAAAGTTTGCCATTTGTCGTTCGAGCAGGCATGTTTGGCAATTTTTAGAAAACTAAATAAATTTTTAATAAATATTATTACTTTATATTACAAGCAAGTTGTACCCATAGTTTGTTTGTTAAATGTTTTAAAATTCTCCTATGTTTATTGTTTTAATTATTCACTTTCAAACTTGCCCCCTCCATCAGTGCGCGTTATTGCAACTGTCCACCTCTCCCTGCCTTACGATTTTTCTTGTCTCCAAATTTTTTTTCTCGTCAAAACTAAGTGTGGATTCGTTTATACCAGACACAAGACAATGTCATATAAAAACATCAGTTGATTTAAAAATGTCGACCAGCCACCCTTTGGTCGATCTTATCTGAAATCACCCTACTCTGTATTCAGACACAGCGTTGAGTGAAAGAAGGGCATCACTTTGCTTTTTGGTGCTGATCTCAACAAGAAGATCACCGGATGGCATCTTTTTAGCAGAGTAATCTTTCCCAACGATTCCTTCCAGTACCTTGGCGACTAGGAAAGGAGACAGTCTGGCAAGTGGTTTCTCTTCTTCAGAGTGTAAGACCAGGAAGTTTGGAAATTTTTCGAGTGCTTTGGATGTTTCGGGAGTGACTTGAGCTTCGGTGCGGCCCTTTTGGGGGGCCGATCAAAAGGTTTAAGTTTTGAACCCATATAAAGGGGGAGGGTTTTCGGAAACTGTGGTGCTCCGCCCACCACCGAGCCCAACAAGGGAATAGGTAACGCTCCATAACAAGAATGGCTTGGCTGAAGACGTTACTCTATTAGTGCTGCCCAGTCTCTATAACCAAGAGTGGTTCTGGACAAGGTGTCTGTCGCCACCCAAGGTTAGCCCTTGCCGCCAAAGGAGTTGAAAAGGAAAGAGAGATGAGAAGAGTAAAAAGGAGGAGAAGACAAGGGTGAAAGTAGAGAGGGGATAGAAGTGGCGACTAGACTGAATCATCCTGGCCGGGCCTTACCAGGACTCCCGTCTAGGAGAAGCAGGGGCCGAAGAGGTGTATTGCCTCGCCCGGGGGGCCCCGAAGGGTCCAAACCTACACCGGGCTCGGCTCAACCACCAGGATGCCCTTTTCCCCGGACACGGGAAAGCCACGCACAGCCATACGTGGGCGGGCGAACCCGCATGGCTCGGGGTCCGTGGAGACGCCACTCTCCAAACACCTGGTTTCACAGGTGCCCCCTGCGGGGAGCTCTGCGAAGGGAGAAGGATCTTCCCACGCTTTGCAGGCTGTAAAGCTGTGGCTTGCACAGCTCTAGTGTGTCACACCTCGCTCACTGGCTCCATCGCGAAGCATAGGTGCTGCATGAGTCGCGCCACACCGTAAGCCCATATACGGTCGGGTGACAAACCTGGGACCATTTGTCACTGCACTCAGCTGTGGTTTGGTGGCATGGTCGGGGCATGAAGCAGAGGTACAGCTTGGAAATGCTGATCTTCATGACATTTCAAACACATTTTTCATTACTTTTGTGTCGAGTTGTCAGCATTCTAAAGGTGAGAAAGCAAGCAGCAGTGACAGCAAGAAAAGAAAAATTTAAGACCACTTTCACCAAGAATCAATTACGAGCACTAGAAAGGCATGGAGTGTAATTAAAACACTTCTAAAGGTGAATTAGCGTATAAATTAAGTACTTGTGCCTCAAAAATACAAAAAAACAATGTAAATATAATTATAAGGATCAACATATACACCAGGAGGACTTAGACCAAAACTACAGTCTGGAAGTTTGAAATTTGACAGCTTAAACCACTTGGCCACCACCCAATTTTATTTCCAGGTCGTTCATCAAGGTATATGAATTTTGTTTGCAGCTGTCGGCTGCAAGAGAGATTGCCTTATTTTCATTTACTTTACTATTCCCACCAAATATGACAAGTGATAAAGAATACCCTATTGAAAATTCCATCAAGCTACGTAATTTGGGAGACAGACTGCCAGTCAGCAGCGTTGGTGGAACGTGATGGACCATCAGACGTCATCTGATGGTCCATCAAATGACGTCTGACTGCTACTGCCAAGGGAATTTCATCAACAAGGGCAGCATTTATATAAGAGTAAAGCTATTCGCACTCATAAATATCGCCAAATGCCTCGATAAAACAAAATGTTCGAGAAAAAAAAAAAAAAAAACAGTATCACCGCGCATCGAACCAGCGACCACATGCATACAAATCGGACATCTTAACCGCTATGCTACGCCACCGTTAGAGAAATTCGATTTGACTATTCGTTTTATACGAAATGCTTTGTCTGCAAATGCAGTTAAGTCGTCAGCATGTTATGCAAAGCACTCGTACATCACTCGCCGTACTTCAGTTCTACTCACCTGCCATGTAGAGTACTTTCGCGTCGTAGAACGATCCTTTTGTTCGCGCATCACCGGCCCAGTAGACCTGGTACTCCCTGTCGTCTTCAACTGCACCGCTAAAGTCCCTTACATCGTCGGAACTCACAACAGGCTGGGTCTTGTCGAGTAGAAATTCTACTAAAACATAAGACATTGTAGAGCCCGGGCAGGATCGACAGGTTGGAGCGAGCGGGCAAACAAAACGAGTCGAGAGCGATCGTTCATGAAAGCTCGGCGAAGCCTGTATGGGCGAAGCGAAGTGCGAAGTGTCGTGTTCGGCGCTTCGGCGGGCTTCTGATCAAGGTTGTCGGTCGGTTGCGTGTCATATCTCTAACGTCAGCGGTTTTATGGGCTCACGTCCCAAAATCGTTTTCTCGTGCATAGATTACTTTTCGTATTCATAGATTTGACGAAATAGTGGTATCCGAACGAACTTTACGTCCTTTGACCGTACGTCTGTCTGCACGTCAAAGCTTTCTGACGTACAGTCAGAGACAATCGATGTACAGCCAGAATCACCACCAAGACATCCTGATGGCATTTCGCGGCGGCCGACTGCCACCAGGAAACCATCAGAAAGCCGGCAAGCGGGGTCTGACTGGAGTTTGACTGTCGGTCAGAGTAACTTGTTGGCCAATCAGACATGCTTGACGTACAGTCAGGCACAGTCAGCGGTCCACTAGAAAACATTGACTGCCAAACAGGGTTACATTGATGGATTTTTCCTTCGGGTAGAACCTCATTTGGTTGGCCGAGGCACTGTGCTTGCATCAAAGCAAACTAGCCTGTCTTCCTGGGTTCATATTTTGTTTCATCACCTGTTTAGGATTCTGTTGTCGCTCATCAAAAGAAGAAAAAAAAACTGACTTATTCTGGTGTGCAGGTACCCTTGGCAGTAAACTCTGCTAAATGGGGCAAAACATAGATACTTTAACGAGAAAAGAGTCAAAGTACAGGCTAGCTGGTGGAAGTCAACCATTTCGTCGTTACCCTGAGACTGGGGTTTTTTTTTAAGAGCGGAAGTAACAGAAAAAACAGACAGGTCTCAAGACCTGTCTGTTTTTTCTGTTACTTCCGCGCTTCAAAAAAAACCCCAGTCTCAGGGTAACGACGAAATGGTTGACTTCCACCAGCTAGCCTATACTTTGACACTTTTCTCGTTGAGACCCGTTTGTTTTTCTGTTACTTCCGCTCTTCAAAAAACCCCCCAGTCTCAGGGTAACGACGAAATGATAGATACTTTCTTTTAGAAAATATGCATCGTTTTAGCAAAATGAGCTACACTATTTGACTAACGTGAAACAGAACGAGCCTCTCCACTTGGGTCCTTTTTCATCTCTCGCAGACACTTTTTTCTGCTTTTTGTGGTTTGTATCAGACTTTTGTATTCTGTCCGGCCAAAGCATCTGTGTTACACTAAGACTGGGTTCTTTAGGATATCTACAGGTATTCTTCGCAGCAAATGGCTTCCAATCAGGAACGCGAGTTTGTTCTCGGCCACCGAGAGCAAGTATTTTGAAGGTGAGTTATTGCCCGCCTATATGAGTTTGGTATTTCATTCCTCTTGAATGCCATAACCTATGTGTAGTGGTCTTGCATTAGTATTTTGTTGTCTCTCCTCTGCAAAAACACCCAAGTTTGACTTAGACTGCCCAGGCAGCACCGAGTTCTGGGCCAAAACTTGGCTTGCGTCTGGCAGTTTAGGGCATTAAAAAGCCCGAAGAAGCCAAAGTAGTGCCAAACCTGACCTCCCTTGGCAACAGTCTGGGTATCTTGGCCCTAATTCGCCAAACAAGTGCCAAACTTAGGCTTCGCTGCCGGGTAGTTCGGCTGTCGTCTGGCATCTTCGGGCCTAAATCACCTAACAAATGCCAGATTTAGGCTTACTGCCCGGTAGTTCCGCAGATCTTTGGCATTTTTGGGCCAAAATCGCCGAACTAATGCCAAAGTTAGGCTTCACTTTTTGACAGTTCGGCTGTCACCTGGCACATTTGGGCCAAAATCGCCAGAGATGTGCCAGAGTTAGGCTTACTACCTTGTAGTTCGGCAGAGCTTTGGCATTTTCGGGCCAAAATCGCCAAACTTATGCCAAAGTTAGGCTTAACTTTTTCACAGTTTGGCTGTCACCTGGCACATTCGGGCCAAAATCGCCACAAATGTGCCAGAGTTAGGCTTACTACCTTAAAGTTCGGTTGAGATCTGGCATCTTTGGGCCCAAGTCGCCAAACGAGCGCCCAAGTTAGGCTTCGCTTCCCGATAGTTTGGCTGTGATCTGGCAGCTGCGGGCCAAAGTTGCCAAACAAGTGCCAGAACTAGGCTTACTGCCTTGGAGTTCGGCTGATGAGGTATTTGATGTACGCGGGTAGTCTTCATCTTAATTAAATAGAAATCAAGTTTTATTCGGCTGGCAACTTTATCTTATTTTGGGTGTCTCTTGATTTCTGCAGTCCAAAGGTTGGCTGAATGTTTTGACGCGGCTGGAGCAGGCTTTGCAAACGCAAATAAATTGTGCCAGAGGTTGCACTCGCGCGTAGCGCGCGTAGGTACACAAGCCAATATCGGGGCGCGCCGTGAGACTGGTTCGACATTATGGCGCGTTCACGCCGGCGATCCGATCTACTCGCGCCATACTTTTCATCGCAAAAGCGACCATCGCGGGCAAAAAGTGACGGGTTTTGAGCAGTCGCTTGCTGACCCGACTTTTTACGATGCACTCTAGTCGCGGAGAGGCCGAGCCAACCAACGGCGTTCGGTGCGAGAGTTTTTGAGAAGCGACTCGCCAACGAAGGCGTTGGACTCGCTCATCGCGCACGCCAAATTGACCAACTAATTACTTTTATTTTTTTTATTTTTTTTTTTGCGATGCGATTTAGTTGGATCGCACGACTGCTTACGTCCCCGGTGTGAATCCGCCTTTACAGAAAGTGCTGCCATTGAGCTAACACTGCGCAAGACGGATGTGCGCACGTCTCCACAAGAAATATCATTATTAGGCGGCGCATTGCAAAAGCGAGCGTGGCTCTGTGCGTGTCTTGCATTTCGATTGAGCGCTGTCAAATCCTAGTGATAACAAAGTGACAAAGCGCCTAAACGACCGGGGCTCCGTGGTGCGCCTCCCGCATCTCACTTGGGGAACGAAAATGAAATCCCGGAAATTGTACTATTTTAGCGTGTTGATACTTTTTAAACATTAAAAAGTGGAGACACAAAAGGGACGATACAGACGGGACAATCTGAACTTTAAAGGCCGCTGTACAAACGGGACGTTCTACAGAGAAGAACCTTCTCTCCCGAAGCTAGGGGACGGGGAGGGAAAGGGCCATCGTTGGGTGGAAAGAGCGTCTAGAGATTGGGATTAGCCTCGGGACGAGCCATCCTGTCGAGAGGGAGTGGGGACGGAACAAAGCTGGCCGTGGGAGTTCCGGCTACCAGGTGGAAGAAAGATAAGCTTGTCCAACGGCGACCTCGGATCCGAGGACGGGCACGTTAGAGAATTTGAAAAAAGCTGCTTGATTAGCCGGACGACCCAGTGCGGTCTACTGGTTCTAGAAGGTGACTCGGATGAAGAAAACTCGTTTTGCTCGAAAACTCTAAAAGCATTCTGGACGTAAACACTTGCCACAAATAAAAATAGCACATGCATGAAAAACTACGAAGGCAACTAAGCTTTCTCCTATGATGGGAGAATGCGCGAGCATTACAGGCAGAGTTATGTTGGCGCAACTTGCAATAAAGAAAGACAAAAAAAGTTATGTTGGCGCAACGGACAGCGCGGATCAAGCGGGCCTAGCTTCGAAACCGGGCTAGTTTTTTTTCTCGTGTCCTTTTTTTTATTTCGTTTATCTTTTTATTTTTTCTTTGTTTGGTCACGTAACAAGAAAAATCAGAAGAACAGAATTTTTTTTTTTTTTGGCTACGTCACCAGATTTTTTTCTTATTTCTCCTTTCCTTCAGTCTTTCTTTTTTTCCTTTTTTTCGGTTTACGCTTCCTATCGCAAAACTCTTTGCACCTATTTCGCGTTAAATTGGCGTTAGCCAAATCATTTTTTTTATGGCAGGGAATTCTGCCATACGTACCCTATGTTACTATTACCAACCCTGGCTTGCAATTTCTGCTATCCAAAGGACTGGACTATGCCCTTGCTCCACGGTACGTTCCAAAACATGACTTCATAATTGAAATTGAAGAGAAACTCAGACATGTGCACGATGTCACAGGCGTAAATTTCGCGAGAAGCCGCGTTGTCAGTGTTTCGAACAATGTGAAACCGGCCGGGTCACATTTAGATCAACAAGAACACATTGCTCTTAATGAGTTGAAGCAGACAGCTCCATCATGACTTTAAAGGCCGACAAAGGAAAAGGAACCGTTGTGCTTGATAGGGATGACTACATGAAGAAGATGTATGAAGTTATAAATGACAGTCGCTATTTCGTGAGGCTATCAAGAGAGCCCGCTGCTAAGTCCGAAAGAGAGTTAGCTGACCACCTTCGAGAGCTGAAAAAGAAAGGACGCATCAGTGACGACCTATACCGTCGTCTCTTCTCCTTTGACGCCGCGACACCCAAGATGTATGGACTCCCCAAAATTCACAAACCGGGTTCCCCCTACGCCCGATTGTATATGTTATTGGTTCATCCACTTACAGCCTTTCCAAATATCTGGTTATGATTCTGAGCCCTCTTACGGGAAACAATGAGTTTAGCGTCCGGAATTCCCGTGACCTTGTTGAACTTATACGCGCTCAGACCCTGCTACCGCACGAGGCTATGGTATCCTTTGATGTGATTTCATTATTTACGAATGTCCCTAACGCCCTGGCGGTTGATGTCGCCCGTGACCAGTTGTTGGCAGACCAGTCGTTGTCCACTCGCACAACCCTCCTTGTTGATGACGTTATACTCCTTTTGCGTTTTTGTCTCAACCAGTGTAATTTTAGTTTTAATGGGGACATACATCATCAGGTCAGCGGATGCCCTATGGGGAGTCCAGTTTCCGTAACCGTCTCGAATCTCGTCATGGAATATGTTGATTAAAAGGTAATGTCTGGCATTGATTTCCCCGTGAAGTTCTACCGTCGCTATGTCGATGACACTTTTGTAATAGTTAACAGAGAGAACGTAACCGATTTTCACCGCAATTTGAATAGTGTCCACCCCTCAATTCAGTTCACCTGCGAACATGAACCCGATAGTACCTTGCCGTTTTTATATGTACGTGTCCATAGATCTAGTGAATCTTTCTTTAAGATGGAGACATCCGTATATGGTAAACCATGTGACAGACAAAACTTTCTTGACTACCACTCTCATCACCCTTCTTAACACAAAAGCTCAGTTGTAAGATCGTTGCCTTCATCGTTCAGAAACAGTCCCATCTAACTCAACACTTAGCGATCAAGAACTTAGCCATGTGCGGGAGGCTTTGAAGAAACGTAACTACCCCGACCGGTTTATCAATCGCGTTAAGGAACAAATGTCCCGTCGGCGCCCGGATCGAGCCGAACGAACACGTGACGTCGTGTGCATCCCGTATCCCGTACCTTAAGGGGGTTTCGGAGGCATTGGGACGCGCCCTTAGGCCGTTGGCGTACGAACTGTATACAAACCGTACGGAACAATTGCCAATATTATCTCCAAGCCAAAGGACCCGACCCCGCCAGAGGCAGAAAGGGTCGTGATCTACCAGGCGCAGTGCAAGGAATGTGACGCTTCCTACATTGGAGAGACGGAACGAAAAAGAAAAACAAGACTAAAAGAACACGCACGGGATGTCGCCAATTCCACGAACGCCACCCGCTTCAAGTCCGAACTCGTCGACCATGCATGGACGTCAGGACACCAATTTGACTTTGACAAGGCGTTCGTAATAGTTAACAGGTGGGGACTGAGGAAGCTGCTGGAATCTTGGTTCATCCAGAACGACAAACGCGGAAGTGATTCATCGCTGGTAAACAAGAACCGTGGCCCCCTGCCGGACGTGTACACAAACTTTATGCCTAAATAGCCGAGCTTTTTTGTGCGACTCTCACTCGCTCTGCGCTCTACTGAAGATGCCTCCCGCATGGGAGGCGAAACGTTTAATTAAATTGTTATTTTTGTGATGTCAAGCCGTTTTTGTTATTACATTTATCATGTCTTCGCCCGGCTTCTGGAGTATTGTTGCGCTCCTAATTTCACCGGTACGAAAGCCTTGGGAGGCCACTGCGAGCGAGTGGGGACAGAAATAATTGAGGCTTATCGGATGGCGACAGGCCCGAAAAACATAACCACCCCGTCCATTTCGCTCTCAAGAAAGGAGATTATCTTTCTGAGGCCCTCAATGGAAGCCGAACGCTGACAGACTAGGCAAGGCGACAAGGTCACCGGCAGGAGCGGCCTTTCCTTTTATGCGTTGTTGATTCCCCTTCGACCTCGCCTTTTGCAAATCCTCCCCACCTGCTTTTGTGTCTTCGTTAGCTGTCAGCGAGCGCGACAGCCGCTTTAAGCAAATCAAAAGGGTGAAGCGAAACGCGTGACCCAGCGTGACCTCTCTACGTAGGACGCGTAGGACAAAAACGTTTGGACGAAACTTTTCACGTGACTTTCTCTGTCACGCTGATGGGATCTCTGGGGCTGTCGTTTTCGCCGTTTGCCTAGTTATAGAAATAAGCGGGCCACGTAGGTCCGGTTTTCGAACTGCTCTTCAGTGTTCTGTTGCTTTCGTGCGCTGCAGACGCGGCTGTGTTTTTTCGTCGTAAACGGTCGGAATACGTCCATGCCAATTTTTCGGTAACAGCCGTTTTTTGCATCGGAGTTCTTGGAATACTTGTGATGTGTTTGTTGGACACGCTTCGACAAAAACTGCTCTTCGCCGACGACGAGACGTCAGTCCTTGAATCCTCGAATGTGTTTGTGGGGTGCCTGAGTTGGATTATGCATCTATCAAGGATTACATGATATCGCTCTTTTATTAGTAAGTGCACTGCAAGCATGATTCTGATAGTCGTCCTGCTTTCTTCTCAATCTCCGCGGTTTTTGTGTGATGAGTTTTGCTTGGCATGAGGACAGTGTGAATTGTATTTTATAATTTGCTTTTCGTTTTCTAGAGAAGTGTGACCTTTGTAAATATGTTGAGAATACACTGTGTGCAATGATAGTTGTTTAATAAACTTCTGGGAGCGATCGAAAAAAATTTGTTTGTCCGTATAAGTGATTGGATATGCAACAAATGACATGCAACGTACACATACTTGCACGACGTTCGGCCAATACGAAGCAGACGCATCGTAGAGTTTTCGCACAATATTGCGCGAACGCGAGGCCGGGGCGAAACAGCTGTACGGCAATACCTGCCGGGTATCAAACGGTGGTACAAAACTGGACAGTTGAGCAATATTGGAACCGACTTTCGGCCGGCACTGGCACGATACTGCAAGGTATTGCCGTGCTGCTTGGGAACGGAGGTGACGACATCTTACCATCGTGTTTCCAACGCTTGTTTAATTTATTTCTCTTCTGGGACGCGTGAAAGAGCACTTCTGTGACACACCAGAGATATTCGAAACTCGGGCTGGCCTCTCGGCTTTCTTTGCCACTTTTGGCACTTATTTCGCACTTCAGTGGGTAGCCAGAGAAAAGCCAAACTTCGGCATGCCCCGAATCGACAAATTAAGATTTACTGCGGCAGTTATGGCTCAAGTCTGGCACCTACTTTGGCGCTCCTCTGGCGGACCAGAGAAACGCCAAACCTTGGCTCGTCCCAAATACCGAAATTAGGCGTTGCTCTGGCAGCTATGGCTGAAGTATGGCACCAACTTTGGCGCTCCTCTGGCGGACCCGAGAAAAGCCAAACTTTGGCACGTCTCAAATACCGAAATTAGGCGTTACTCTGGCAGCTATGGCTGAAGTATGGCACCAACTTTGGCGCTCCTCTGGCGGACCCGAGAAAAGCCAAACTTTGGCACGTCCCAAATACCGAAATTAGGCGTTACTCTGGCAGCTATGGCTGAAGTATGGCACCAACTTTGGCGCTCCTCTGGCGGACCCGAGAAAAGCCAAACTTTGGCACGTCCCGAATACCGAAATTAGGCGTTTCTCTGGCAGTTATGGCTCAATTCTGGCACCAACTTTGGCGCTCCTCTGGCGGACCCGAGAAAAGCCAAACTTTGGCACGTCCCAAATACCGAAATTAGGCGTTACTCTGGCAGCTATGGCTGAAGTATGGCACCAACTTTGGCGCTCCTCTGGCGGACCAGAGAAACGCCAAACCTTGGCACGTCCCAAATACCGAAATTAGGCGTTGCTCTGGCAGTTATGGCTGAAGTATGGCACCAACTTTGGCGCTCCTCTGGCGGACCAGAGAAACGCCAAACCTTCGTATGCCCCGCATTCCCAGATTAGGATTTACTATGGCAGTTATGGCTCAAGTATGGCACCAACTTTGGCACTCCTCTGGCGTACCAGAGAAGAGCCAAACTTTGGCATGCCCTAGGATCGCCCAACTAAGGCTATAGTTAGGCACCGTACTTTGGCACTGATGAGTGCCATGGTGCAAAAACCTAACTGCGCCAAAGTTGGGCCCTTATGTTTGCCAGACCTTTGCCCAAGTTGGGCATTCCTCTGGCGTGCTACCTGGGTGGGTTCTTTCTTATACATGCAGGTCTTGGTGGCAAGCACCAGCCAAAAAAGGCCAGAAGTTTGCTCTTTGCCGTGCATGGCAAGTGTTTTCAAGGTGAGTGTTTGACGCCTATCTCAGTTGTTTGTTTCATTCCTCACAGACACTATTTCCTGTCTTTATAGTGGTCTTGTGTCAGGCTTTTGTGTCTCTGTCTGGCCAAAGCATCTATGTAAGACTAATCTTTAGGATATGTGCAGCAATTCTTGGCAGCAAGTGGCTGCCAATCAGGAACACGAGTTTGTTCTCGGCGACCAAAAGCAAGTATTTTCAAGGCGAGCTATTGCCCGCTTATATGAGTTTCAGCATTCATCAAGGAGCGCAAAATCAAAGCCCGGGGGTTGGCCATTGCAAAAATGTTGACTCGGAAGCGCATAGGGAGGAAGCTTTATAAAAGTATCCGCCTGCTTCTACAAGTCAAACCAAAACTAAGAATGTGGGTTCCATTTGAAAAAAAAAAAACATTGTCAGCCCGAATTAACTCGGGGGCGGCACGGAGCAAACAAGCCACGGTAAGAGTATGCTTGGTTCAGGCGTTTGTAGGGGTGGTAGATGACTCGGTGTTTTTAAAAAAAAAATATTTTTTTTTCTAAAAGTGTGGTGGTCGAATATTCAGGGATGGGCATTGAGTCGGGGTGTTAAGGTAAAAATTTCATCCACATGCCGGGATTCATGTGCCTTGTCCCCCTAGCGAGGGGGACAAGGCCTTCAAAGTTTTGGGTTCGCAAAAAGGGTGCGTCAGTATTGACGTCTCATTTTACATCATGCGTCACAATTTAAAACGCACTATAAGTGACATGCCTAAGATTCGCTTGGGTGTACTTCCTCTCAGCAAGTATATGGTTCTGTCTCAAAAAGGTCTAATCTGATGTTGACCGCTCCTCAGGTCTCCACCGACGATTCATCAGGACGAGACCCAACCGGGACACTAGGGAGGAACGGCTTAAGCAAGGGAGGTTACATATACGACAGCTTCTTGCGGACAAGAAACGAAAATAGATAGATGGTGGGTGTTTCATTTGCTATGCCTTTTGGCGTGCACATTATGTTTGTTATGTTTCAAGATTCCTGCAGAGTTCGGTTTCAACTATTGTAAAATACCGAGCATGCGCCCAGGTCGCAGAAGCGCCTACCCTCCGATTCGGAACGATCCGAAAATAAGCAAAGGGCATACCAGACACCCATCCACCTGTTTTGAGCCATGCTCAAAATATTGAAAGAGCACATCAAGCGCCAGGTGCTGTGGCGTCTTTGCCACAATAGCGCCAGTCGCAGAGCTGACAGATCCGTCACTGGCGCAAGCCATGGCATGGCCTTTGGGAACCAGGGAATCGAGAATAAAGAAGTAGCGCAGAAATTGGAGGCGAGTGGTGAAGGTGAGCAGAGTTAACAGAAAACAAGGACGAAGGGAGTTCCGTCGCATGAGGCATCTGTGTCCCGCGCATGTAATTTTGAGTGTGCTGTAGGTGGCTACCCAAAAAAATTGTTACTTGGACGTAACTAATCGCAAATCTCTCTTGCAGTTTCCACGGCCCACAAGCCAGCCGGCGCCAGTTCGTTCTCCTTCAAAGGTGAGGATCCTAGATTTTCTAGATTGCTCTGAAGCAGCAATACTGAAGCCAGACAAGCGGTACGGCATATTTAATTGACAGAGGGTCATTCCATGTGAAACGTCCCAGACGTTGCGCTCGACCACCTCCGATTTCTAAAAAAAAATTCATGGGCTTCGGCCACAATGTTTGTAGTCATACCCTCAGATAGTTTTGACGAAAAAAAATTTGTGATGACGTGAGCGCGATTTTAATTTTTGAAAACAGCGTGAAACTAGGCATCACTCAATATTTACGAAAAATCTGCTTTTTTATGAAACACACAACAATATTTTTTCTTAAATTTGCACGGTGGTCGGCTTACAATGTGGTGGAGTTCGTGCTGTTTTGTTTAATTTTTTTTAATACATAATTTTATTCAAAAATCAACATTTTTGTCATTTTATTAAAAAATATATAATTGCTCCCGCGACCTAATATAACTTTTTACTGGTTGCCCTCTAGGTATATAACCTATAAAAAATATTTAAAACCGCTCAATTAAACATCTTGCAGTAAAAAAAAATCCTGAATTGGCCAAAAAGTGCGTTTTGACGCATAAACAGCCGTTAATTTCACCCTGAGGTGGTTCAAGTAAAAATACAAAATATGGTGGGTTTGGAAGAACGATTTATCGTCTTTTGATTCTGAAAGTTTAATCAGAGTAATTTTTGTTTAAAGCGAGTAAACAATTTTTGAAGTTGAACTCTCCCACCACTACCGGCGTCGCTTCTTAAAGGGTAACTGCAAAGAAAAAAAAGTTTTTTTTTAAATAGCCTAATTGGGACAAGCATGTCAAAAAACAATTTTTCCGCGAGAAAAAACATTTTTTACAGCAATATTTATTGCGTGAGACTCATTTTACTTTGCGGCTATTTCGTCTGTTTTAAATCGCGCGCCACGAAGTTGTGATTATGTGACGTCAATCCCAAAAGGTTCTCATTGGCTAAGAGTTTGATTGACAGCTTAGATCCGGTTGTTAAACCTTTGTTATATGTTGCAATTTCCTTTTGAGCGGCATATTTTTACGTTTAAAGAATAACCCATGTGATGAGAGTTATTATTCTTTACAAAAAGTTTTCAAGACGGGCACTTCCGTTTGGATTGATACAAACAAAAGCTTCGCCATTCTTTCATGGCCGCCGAAGTCTCTGCTCCCGCCTGTCTCGCCCACCTCGACTAATCGTTTCGCCGTAGTGATCAGTGTTTCGTCGTTTCGTGCTGACCCAGGTGCTTGAGTGAGACTTCTTGAAGTGAAGTAGTGTGTGTTTAGCAGCTGTCGCAGGTGTTAGTGATAGGAAGCGACGCGGGGTTTTGGCTTTCATAGTGCGGTTCTTTCGTTTTCCTCTTTTCTTGCTTAGCGTGCTTTTTTTTTTTGTTTTTTTTTTGCTTGTTTGCGCGTGCAAATGCTGACTTTTTGGAGATGTCAGATGTGTGATCCAGACAATGAGCCTTCCAGCAGCGACGTCGCCCCGAAAGGAATGCTATTTGGCTGGAGGCAATCGGGCGTTCGCGTAGCGACCAACGTGTCTAGTTACGTTTTCGTCATATCGCTCTGGAGGCCGTCGAGATTCGCCCCGTGTGCACCTAACGTCCGCGACTAGACAGACAATAAGAAAGCACTATGTCCACTACGGAAAAATGGTCTCAGTTCATGCATCTGTAGGCAGGTACGAAATCGTGCCCAAATTTATTCACACCGCACGATGCAACACGTCGCTGTACAAACGCAGTCCAACACGAAGCATAAAAACGGCAGATTTAGGACAACAATTCGGAGTCCATTGTTCAATTAAAACACTTGAAAACGGCCGCAGCTTTTTACTCACGGCATGCGTCGGGAAACTTCCACATTTTGAAACACAACGAGGCAGATTTACTTTTAAAAACGCTCCCAGCGCCCTCCCGGACCAGTTTGACTGGATCAGCTGACGACGACGGGACTTAACTGGTTGAACGTCAACCCCACAACAACCAACATACACCACGAACGTTTCAGCTCTGTCGCATCGCCGTGTTGCACCAAACAGAACGAGATCGCCGAAACCAACGCAGCGCTGTCGTGAACCTTGGCTTGTGGTTGCGCACTCGTGGATTCTGTGACTCCCTTCGCTTTCAAAGCGCGCACGACGATTACGAACGATACTTTCCGTCTTCCGGGAACATCACAGGGGACTTCTCCGGTGACGTCTTCCCTACATATGCTCGCAAACCGCGTCAAACCAAAACAATACCGCGGTACCGCGGCCTGGCGTAGTTGCCAGATCTTGCCGGAAGTCGAGACGCTGCGTCGTTCAACTCCGCAACGCAAGGAGAGTGAGGGGCGGGGCGTACTCCTCTTCCGCGGGGGTCGAAAGAGCGGGAGTTTCAAATGTGGAGAGGTTCTGACTCTACTAAATTACGTCCTGTGGCGTAAATATTGATACAAAAAATCATTTTTTTCGCGGAACATTTGTTTTGTGACATGCTTGTCCCAATTAGGCTGTTTAAAAAAAAGAACTTTTTTTTCTTTGCAGTTACCCTTTAAACGCCTCTTCGCCGCACAGCACGCCACCTGCGGCGATAGCCGAAGCGATTAGGTCCAAAGAAACAACGGAGTTTGCTGCCCGCTTCCCCTCGTCCCTCTTTTCTGGCTGTAAGGGAAGAAACGGCGGGTATCGTTTACTAATCGGAGGTGCCGCCAGTGCGTCGCCATAGCAGGCCCGTTGTGCCCTTCGTACCCGAGGGCGGCTCCTCACACTCCGAAACGCGATGCCTAATCGACGGGCGGCATCAGCTGACGTGGACGTCTGAAACACGATAATATCGCCGCGAAATCTAGCCGTCACGCATGCTGCGGTGAAAAGCGGAACTATGATCCGGTTCGCGCTTAGTTGGAGCGCAGTGAAGGCTATCAAAGCTCTGAAACGCGCTGATTCAGTATGTTAACTCGGACGCTTAAAGCATCGTCACAAGCCAAGATTGCGCTTCTAGCATTATTTTCGGGCCATATTGTCAGTTCGGGAATCTTTACATGACCCATTGGAAATAATGAATGAACAAAGGCACGTGTCCGCACTATTGACACTGGGTATCGAGACTCATTCCTTGCATTTTGAGTAACCCGCTTCTGCGCTAGTAAGCTAGGAAAGGGCTGACAAGCGAGAAGTTGGATTTTGAATGACCATTTGAGATCGGAAATCTGTCAAAGAAAGGACTTAATTTTTCGTCAAGTGCGTTGTACGGTGGTGTAACGATGGATGAAGCTCTCAGTACAAGAATAAAAAAAAAAAAAAAAAAACTTTGCAAACTTCTGTTAACAGGAAAATGATTTCGGCATTTCCGCTGAATGGAATTTTTTCGCAACGTCCCACGGGAAGAGTGCTTGTGACGGAGTCGGGGGTACATTGAAACGTCTGGCAGCAAGGGCCAGTCTTCGAAGTCCCTTCGAGAACCAAATCATGACGCCCCAGCAGCTGTTTACCTGCGGCACAAACAACATCGGGGGCATAACAATACTTTGGCTGCCGATAGAAATGGTTGAAGAAAAACGAGCTCGACTCACTCCAAGATTTAGCTCAGCGGTCCCCGTTAGAGAGACAAGAAGTCACCATCACTTTAAGCCTGCGTCACCATCTACGCTACGTGCTGGACTTCGTCATTTCAAAATCGATTTGAGCACAAACGACGCGTGAGCCCTCAATGGCGCGCATTCGTCAACACCACATCGCCTCGTCGTTCGAGATTGCCCGTTGACGGGTCTTTTGTGCTGCTGTTTACATCTGTGCTGACGTTAACAAGAGAGAGTGATCGCGTTGTGTATGTAGGAAACAGCTAGCTTACTAATGGATGCTCTGAACCGGCAGCGCTAAGCATCTCCTGACATCAAGACACTTGAAGATCACAGGAGGACATCGCCGCGTAAAACGGTCGAAATGGGAAAAGCCACAAAGCAACAAGAGTGAAAAACAGCCCCTCTTCACCAAGATGTACCCGACAACTCAAGGTCTTAATCCCTACCTGCGTGGGCCCACCGTTACACCGTCGCACGCTTCGCCGGGCTCTACGGTGCCGTGCTGTGCAGAGAAGAGGCACAAGAAACGACACCAGGTTGCGACGTAAAAGCTGAACTTCAAAATGTTTTTTTTTTCGTGTTTAGAACAAAATTATTTTAATTAAACTTTCAAGAAAAAAAGGCAATAAACTCTTCAGTAAAACTCACCATGTTTCGCATTTTTCTTTCGATCACCTCAAGGCAGAATCGACGGCTTTTTTTGTGCAGTATATTCACAGGGTTGCCAAAAAGAATTTTTAATCGCCCGCAGCAACGAGTTAGTTTGTAACCAAACTATCAAAAAGGCTAAAATTCTCATATATTACTTTTTTTTCAAATTGCTTTAAGCGAATATCCATGATCCTTATTACACAGCAATCAAAATACCATGTGGTTTTTAAGAAAAAATAGTCCACTGTTCTATAAAAATGTTTTAATTTTTATCAATTAATAAATGACTCCTAGTTTCACCCCTTTTTTACGAGTTCAAACCGCCATCGAACCATGAAATTTGTTTCTCGTCAAATATATTTTAGAGAAGCACCACAAACATTATGGTGAAGAACCATTAATTTTATTTTAAGAATCGGAGGTCGCCGTGCGACCTTTGGCATGGCATAAAGAAGTCCACGTCAGCTGATGCCGCCCGTCGATTAGGCATCGCGTTTCGGAGTGTGAGGAGCCGCCCTCGGGTACAAAGGGCACAACGGCCCTTCTATGGCGACGCACTGGCGGCACCTCCGATTAGTACACGATACCCGCCGTTTCTTCCCTTACAACCAGAAAAGAGGGACGAGGGGAAGCGGGCAGCTAACTCCGTTGTTTCTTTGGACCTAATCGCTTCGGCTATTGTCGCTGGTGGCGTGCTGTGCGGCGAAGAGGCGTTTAAGAAGCGACGCCGGGTAGTGGTGCGAGAGCTCAACTTCAAAAATTGTTTTCTCGCTTTAAACAAAAATTACTCTGATTAAACTTTCAGAATCAAAAGACGATCAATTGTTCTTCCAAACCCACAATATTTTGTATTTTTACTTGGACCACCTCAGGGTGAAATAAACAGCTGTTTATGCGTCAAAACGCACTTTTTGGCAACTTCAGGTTTTGTTTTTACTGCAAGATGTTTAATTGAGCGGTTTAAAATATTTTATAGGTTATATATAGGGTGTGCATTTTCCGGTTTTAACCGAAAAACACCGATAAACATCCGTCGGTGACGAAAATATAAAATCGGTTAAAACCGAAAAACACCGGTGGTTGGATATTTTCGCCCTGGCTAAAACCGAAGAACACCGGTCGTTGCTAGTTTCCGATTTAGCGAAACCCTTTCCCCGTAGAGGTTCGCCAAACGTGTTATCTCGTGGATCCTGCATTCTTCCAGTGTTTATACATGGCTTGCAGGTAGCGTCAATTCGCCCTCCTTTCTGGGGGTCAAAAGCGTCTATTGAACGCAGTGGAAGCTAAGCTCTCATACGCCTTTCCCCTATTGTGTCTCCCATGGCCCCCTTTTGTGGAAAAATTAAAACAGTGGGGGGTAGGCTCTCACGTGCCTTTTCCTCATTGTGTCTGGCCAAGTGATGTCGGTGAAAGCCATGTATTCAGAGGTTGCTGTGGTTCCTGGAAGACACTGCCAACGTGCGTGTCGTGCAGGAGAGTGCGGTTTCATAATTGCGGGTTGCGAACCGCAAGGAACGTGCTGCCGTGACGGAAGCACGTTCCTTGCGTGTAGATGCAAGCATGAAAGTATGCTTGCATCTACTATAATAACCAAGCGTGAGAAATAGTTGCTTCCTAGAGAAGTGTATGAACTATGTGAATAAAACTGGAACTCTCTGCCTGTGATCAATCGCTTTTTTTCACTGATATTCACCGATTTTAGCCTCGTCGTGAGACGTTCCACCGAAATACACCGGTGTTTTGAAAATAAAAAAAACACCGAAAAACATCCGCCGATTTCTCTCACAAATAAACACCGGAAAGTACACACCCTAGTTATATACCTAGAGGGCAACCAGTAAAAAGTTATATTAGGTCCCGGGAGCAATGATATATTTTTTTAATAAAATGACAAAAATGTTGATTTTTTGAATAAGATTATGTATTTGTTTTAAATATTTAAATTAAACAAAACAGCACAAACTTAACCACATTGTAAGCCGACAACCGTGCAAATTTAAGAAAAAAATATGGTTGGGTGTTTCATAGAAAAGCCCATTTTTCGTAAATTATCGAGTGATGCCTAGTTTCACGCTGTTTTCAAAAATTAAAATCGCGCTCACGTCATCACAATTTTTTTTCGTCAAAAATATTTTAGGGTATGGCTACTCACATTGTGACCGAAGCCCATGAATTTTTTTTTAGAAATCGGAGGTGGTCGAGCGCAACGTCTGAGACGTTTTACGTGGAATGACCCCACTGAAACGACTGGGGACGCTTTCACTGAAGCTTGTTTTGCTGCAATACACGTGCGTATTGCAGCAAAACAAGCTTCAGTGATAGCGTCCCTACTGGTTCTGATTGATTGAGTGATTGATTGGGGGTTTATGGCGCATCAGCAACTAAGGCTATATTGCGCCAAGCTTAGACTATTGCAATTCGGGTTTAAGAAGAGGAAAGAGCTATAGTAGCGAAAAATATGATAAAACCATGAACATGAATGTGTATAAGTGTAAACAATATGACAATGAATTTAGGAGTAAAATCACAGTCGGTGTAGAAGGCCGATATCTGTGAGGAAATTAAAAACACAACTGTATGGAATGAGCGGTTTGTCACCTAGTAGTAGGGCGAGGTGTAGTGGAATGTGTTCTTTATAAAGCAGTGAGAAGTGTTTATACCGCCATCGGTCATACTTGGGGCATTCAATGAGTATGTGCATAATACTTAGAGGTAGGTTACAGTGCACACATTCAGGGGCATCCTCCCCGCTCAAGAGGTGTCCATGTGTGAGACGAGTATGACCGATTCGTAACCTACAGAGTATGACTTCATAAAAGCGCTCCCGATGTCGGGCACTCTCCCACTCGCCTAGAAAAGGTTTGATTGCGTGTAGTTTGTTGCTGGTTTCGCTGTTCCACTGCAGCTGCCACTTTGCTTTGATGCAATGTTTCAGAGAGTTGGGGTAATCTTTGTGGGGTATTTGGTGCGTGTCGATTTCTCGATCATTAGCAGAGCTAGCTGCACAATCAGCTGCTTCATTTCCAGGAATGCCAACATGGCTAGGAACCCAGCATAAGACTATGTCAAGATTTTTCTTAGCAGCCAGGATAATCTTGTGCTTTAACTCAGAAACCAGTGGGTTTTTTACACGGTTCATTGATGCGACAGCCTTCAGAGAGCTTAAAGAGTCTGTGTAGATTACAGCGTGAGAAAGTCGTTTTTTCATTATGTAATCAACAGCCAGCAGCAAACCATAAAGCTCTGCTGTTAGTATAGAGGCTTTTGGATTTATTCTCTTCACCTGATTTATTGATGGTCCCACCATAGCACAGCCTACTACCGAGTCTTTTTTTGTCCCGTCTGTATAAAAACTGGCATGCTCGTGATATTTGGTCTGAAGCTCAAAGAAGTCCTGCCTTATGACTTCCTGTGGAACATTCTTTTTGTTATACTTGGTCAGTGTAAGATCGCAATGTATGTGGCAGTTGTTCCATGGAGCTATATCTGGTGGGTACTCGACTAGCTGAGGCCTTGCGTCAATCCCAACAGATTGTGCTGCACTATTATTCCTCATAGAGAGAGGCGGAACCATGGAAGGTTTGTTTTCAAATGTACGTTGGAACTTGATAGTCTCAATATTATCTCGAACGGGGTGCTCCGCGACAGAGCGCACCCTGACAGAGTACATAAAACCCAGGGAAAACCTCCTATACTCAAGGGACAGTTCGTTTGCTTCCACGTAAAGGCTAAGCACTGGGGAGGTGCGAAATGCTCCTGTAGCCAATCGCAGTCCCTGATGATGAATAGGATCTAACATATTTAGAACTGATGCCCGAGCAGAGTTATAGACAATACAACCATAATCAAGCTGAGAGCGAATGACTGAGCGATAGATATGCAACAGACATAGTCGGTCGGAGCCCCATGATACATGTGACAAGACCTTAAGGATGTTCAGAGATTGAAGACACTTAAGTTTTAAGCTCTTAATATGTGAAACGAAAGTCAACTTGGAATCAAACACAAGGCCCAAAAACTTGTGTTCATTTTTTACAACAATAGGAGAGCCATACATGTTCAAGGACGGTTCCTGAAGAGCACCACGTCGACGAGAAAAGCTGACACAAGCCGTTTTTTCGGGAGAAAATTTAAAACCATTTGTATCGGCCCATCTGACCAAATTATTGACCGCAAGTTGGACGCGACGTTCACAAATTGAGGAATTACAGGATGAAACGGAGATCTGAAGGTCATCAACATATAAAGAATACTGTACCGAAGGAGGAATTGCACGGCCGATGGAATTAAGTTTGACGATAAAAAGAGTGACACTCAGCACACCCCCTTGAGGGACTCCATTTTCCTGTAAAAATTCCTTAGAGAGAGTTTTTCCCAGCCTCACGCGGAAAGTACGCTGCTGCAGGTAACTCTGTATAGTACTCAACATTCGGCCACGGAAACCAAGATCGAACAAATCCTGCAGTATGCCGTAACGCCAGACCGTGTCGTATGCCTTCTACAAATCAAAGAAGACGGAGAGACACTGTTGCCTGTTGACAAACGCCTCACGTACGAAGGTCTCAAAGCGGACGAGATGATCGACAGTGGACCGTGCTGAACGAAAGCCACACTGGAACTTATCAAGGCAGTTGTTTCGTTCTAGGAAAAACATCAGACTCTTGTTAATCATCCTTTCTAGTGTCTTGGAAAGACAGCTAGTTAGAGCTATTGGTCTGAAGCTAGATGCACAAGAGGGATCTTTTCCGGGCTTCAGCACTGGTACAACGATAGCAATCTTCCAAGAGGATAAAAAGTGGCCCTCGAGCCAAACTCTATTAAAAAGGTACAAACTTAGCTCCATAGTGGATGGATGAAGATGTTCAAGCATTTTATAATGAATACCACCTGGTCCAGGGGCAGCTTGTTTGGGATAAAGAAGTGCCATTTGAAGTTCATGTAATGTAAATAGAGTATTATAGGGTTCGTGCGTGCCACCTGATGTGTTAACAGCTTTTTTTTCTGCATTTGTCTTGTGTCGCTGAAACGTCTGAGTATAATGTTGGGAACTGGAGACATACTCGAAATGCTCGCCAAGGATGTTGGCCTGTTCCTCAAGACTTGCAGGACACACTCCATTTCGACTCAGGAGTGGGACAGTGAATGCCCGGTAAGAGCCGTCAATTTTATGTACGCGGTCCCAGACTTCCTTCGCAGGTATAGTGCTGTTAATTGAGGAAGCGTACCCTCTAAAACATTTTTTCTTTGCTTGTCTTCGAATCCACCTCGCCTGGGCCCTTTTTCTTTTAAATTCAATTAGATTGTTTGCTGTAGGGTAGCGCCTAAAAATAACCCAAGCTCGATTTTGTTCTTTTTTGGCCAAACGGCAATCTTTGTTCCACCAGGGCTTAGGTCTCTTGGGTAGATGCGAGGACGTCATGGGGATGGAAAGAATGGCAGCCTGTAAAATGTGGTGAGTGATATGTTCAGTGGCTCTATCGATATCGAGATTGTCAAGTGATGTGTATGCCAAAAGAGACGATTCTTTGAAAGTTGACCAGTCGGCGTTTTCAAATTTCCATCGAGGAGAGCGCGTAGGGACTGTCATGGGAAGATGGTTAAATTCTAAAATGATGGGAAAGTGGTCACTTCCGTGAGGATTCGGGATGACCTTCCATGAAAACAAGGGGAATAATGATGGGTGACAAATAGATAGGTCAATGGAAGTGAAAGTGTGAGTTGTTGAACTAAAGTATGTGGCTTCATTTGTGTTAACTAGGCAGAATCCCGAGGAAAGAAGAAAGCGTTCAATGAGAGCCCCTCTGGGATCTCGTCTGCCACTCCCCCACAAAGGATTGTGTGCATTAAAATCTCCCAAAAGCAGAAAAGGTGGTGGGAGCTGGCTAACAAGGTCTTCAAGCTCTTCAATTTTTAGCTGATAACTAAGGGGTATATATAAGGAACATACCGTAATTAAACGATCTAACAAAATGCGGGCTGCCACAGCCTCCAGCGAAGTCTGCAGAGTCACTTCGCTACATGGCGTTGAGCGTTGCACTACAACTGCAACGCCTCCAGATGAATGAACGGCTTGTAACCGGTCCTTGCGAAACACCTGGAAGTACCTTAATATATTAGTGTGGCTCGCTTTTAAATGTGTTTCCTGCAAGCAAAATGCAATGGGGCCGTGATCGTCAAGTAGCTGGCTCACATCATCATAGTTAGGAAGGAGGCCTCTACAGTTCTACTGAAGAAAAACGGACATTGATATTTTAAAAGGAAGTCAGAATATATATACATATATATATATATACCGGAGAAAGCTAGAACATAAATTTACGGGGCTTTTGGTGCCTCAACACGTGGGATTGTTTTTTTCTTAGAAGTGTCCTTTGGTCGTCCTACAACCTCAGAGGAGACCAGAGGAGGAGACTCTGTTTCAGGGAGAGACTGGTCGGCTTCAGAGAGCGGTAGGCTCTCGTCCATTTTTTCATCCGGCGAGAGCGTTGGGCAATTGGGCGGAGGAGGGGGTTGTTCTGTCCGCCTGGGCTTCAGGTGGCTGCAGGAACCACGAGGAGAGAGCCCTCGTCCCCTGCCAGAAGGGCCAGCTAGGGCCGCTGATGGCACCTCTGGTACCTTGGAGGGAGTGGTACCCTCCTTGGAGGGTACAGCACCCTTAGAACATGAAGGTGACTGAGTGTGCGTCACCTTCAGATGTTCGGAAGGGGACCCCTGTGGAGAGGACAGGTCTTCCGAAGAAGTCTGTGTCTCCACAGATGCCGTAGACAGTGGGGGTCCCCTCAACACTGCCTGGGCATAAGAACCCCTTGCCTGAAAGGCAAGCTGTTCTTTGGCTGCTTCATAGCTAAGGTTATGTTTTACTTTGAAAGTCAGGACATCTTTTTCCTCTTTCCATTTTGGACAGGAGCGAGAAAAAGCAGGGTGAGCTCCACTACAGTTCACACATTTGACTTCATTTTCGCAGATGTCTGCTACATGGTCAGTACCACCGCACTTTCCACATGTTTCTCGGCCGCGGCAGTTTCGGGAACCATGCCCGAAACGTTGGCAGCGGAAACTCCGCTGAGGATTTGGGATGAAAGGGCGGACTCTACAGTTTAAGTACCCTGCCTTCACGGTGGATGGAAGAGTATGGAGCTCAAATGTGAGTATCAGATGGTGGGTTGGTTTTTCTTGTCCGTCACGTTTTAAGGTGATTCGTCGAACAGCAACGACAGCACTCTTGCGCAGACCTTCAAGGATCTCGTATTCGCTGCATTCGAGAAGGTCATCTTCTGAGATGACACCGCGAACAGTATTCAGGGTACGGTGGGGGGTGACAGTAACCGGGTAGTCTCCCAGGCTTGTCATCTTCAAGAGTGCTGTGCCTTGTGGCTTATTTTCTACCTCAACAAGGAGGTCTCCAGCAAGCTTCTTTGCCTTATAACATTTTCCGACCACTTGTTCTAAATGCTTTGCAATGACAAAGGGAGAAACTTTTGACAGATGCACAGCGTCACTTGTAGAGTGAAGTACAAGAAATCGAGGATATTTTTCAGGTTCATTAGCTTTTTCAAAAGTAGGGGGAGCGGGGCGAACCCTTTTCGGGGGTCGCTCTGCTCGGTGTTGAGAAGAGAGGGGCGCCATAAAAAGGCAGAGGGTTTTCGGAATCTGTGGCGCGCCGCCCACCACGGAGCCCAACGAGGGAATAGGTAACACCCCATAACAAATATGGCTTTGCTGGAAGCATTACTCTATTAGCGCTACCCAGAAACTAGTCTATAACCAAGTGTGGATCTGGACGAGAGTATCTGTCACCACTCAAGGTTAGCCCTTGCCGCCAAAGGAGTTGAAAAGGAAAGAAGAGAAATGAGAAGAGTGAAAAGAAGGAGAAGACAAAGATGAAAGAAAAGAGGGGATAGTAGAAGAAGTGGCGACCAGACTGAATCATCCTGGCCGGGCCTTACCAGGACTCCCGTCCATGAGAAGCGGGGGCCGAAGTGGTGTATTGCCTCGCCCGGGGGGCCCCGAAGGGTCCAAACCTGCCCCGGGCTCGGCTCAACCACCAGGATTCCCTTTTCCCCAGACACGGGAAAGCCACGCACAGCCAGACGTGGGCGGGCGAACCCGCATGGCTCGGGGTCCGTGGAGACGCCACTCTCCAAACACCTGCTTTCACTGGTGCCCCCTGCGGGGTACTCGTTCTGAGCTCCGTCAATTAAATGAGCCGTACCGCTTGTCTCTCTGGCTTCAGTGTTGCTGTAGGCGACAAAATGTGTGCCCAGTTTTGTCACAAGAGGCGTATTATGTCACGCGCATGTAATTTTGAATTTATCCGGCTTAGTCTGCTGTAGGGGGCTGGTCAAAGAAATTGATACTTGGACGCAGCTAATCGCAAATCTTTCTGGCAGTTTCCACGGCCTAAGAGCCAGCAGGTCCCAGTTTGCTTTTCTTCAAAGCTGAGAATTCCAGATTCCCGAAGGAGGAATACTGCTTCGGGAATGCTGTATGCTGTACGGGCCATACAACCGGTACAGCATTTTTAATTGACGGAGCTCAGAACGACTAAGAGCTCCTGCATTGAAGCTTATTTTTCTGTAATACAAGCGGGTTACATTGACAGGCGCTGTTTTCATTAAGGTGAGGATTTCACATTCTGTTTTCAAACATCAAGTTTTTGAATGAGGGTCCTAAACAATTAACTTTCTTTTGCAGTAAATGCCAGATCCTCTAGTTCAGGAATATGTTAAATATATTTGGTATGGATAAGTCAAGTGTTTTGCTTCTTTATTCACAGTTTGACAATAGCAACATTTTTTTTTTTAATTTATCACTCAGAAATACACACAAGAAGAGACTGCGTTGCAGAGAAATGTTGCGCTGAACGTGATATTCCACCTCGTATATAGTTTTATTGGTAGCAGATATAATATATTGGATTCCAATATCCATAATACGCTGAGTATATTGGAATCGTAAACCCTTATTGGATCCCCATACGACACATGGGGATCCAATAAGGGTTTATACGGTATTGGATTCCAATATTTTCACCATATTATGGATATTGGAATCCCATGAAAAACCCTTATTGTAATACAATACAATAAATGTAATGTTTTCCAATACATTGTCTATATTGTATTGTAGGGTGATTTCAGATAAGATCGACCAAAGGATGGCTAGTCGACATTTTCAAATCAACTGATGTTTTTATATGTTATTGTCTAGTGTCTGGTATGAACGAATCCAAACTTAGTTTTGACTAGAAAAATACTTGGGGACAGGAAAAATCGTAATGCATGAGGTGGTGGACAGTTGCATTAACGCGCACTGATGGAGGGGGCCCGTTTGAGAGTGAATAACTAAAGCGATAACATTAGGAGAACTCTAATACGTTTTAGGCGCAAACTATGGGTATAGCTTGCTTGTAATATAAAGTAATCATATTTATTTAAAATTTATTTATTTTTCTAAAAATTGACAAACATGCCTGCTCGAACGACAAATGGCAAACTTTGGAGGTCTGTATCTCATGAAATAATTTAATCATTATGATATAATTTGCAGATATTATTCTACTAATATATAGCTAATATTTAAAAGATAACTAAGGTATCTGTGTGATACAATAGTTAGGATATATTTAGTCAAACATGGAAAAAAAATCAAACAGAAAAATTCCGATGCGAATAAAAAAAAAACACTACCCTCGATTTTTTTTAAATTTAGGTAACATGTTATACTGTATTTCGGCATTCATTTCCATTAAAAACATGTTGCATCATTTTATTGAGAAAGAAGATACAACTCCCCAAAGTAGGGTCCTTTTTCAAAGCCTACACTTAGCAGTGTTTTATACAAGAACTGACTCTGAGTTCCAGTTTCATGAAACCAACACACATCTTTTATATAGTTTTATTCCGATGAGGCCAATGATAACTAAAGAAATCGTTCACACACTTAAATTAAGGAGAAACTACTGTGTAGAAAGAGGTATCATATTACGGACTAGTGATCCGAGAAAAGATCATGCAGCCATCGGCCACTAGGAACTTTGTTTACTTTATTCTCCTGCGACACAATATGCTATTCCCCCTTCCGCTCTACCTTCATCTCTCTCTCTCTCTCTCTCTCATATATATCCCTGATATATATCCAGAACAAAAACATGTTCAAGCATTCCCTTTCTGCGTGGTAGTGTTCTGTGGCTAGCAAAAATCATTTCCTCGCTAAGCTCGCGATTATGGCAAAATAGTTGCCGGAAACCGCAGACGACACTCGTCGCTAGTTCTGGCAAAACGGCCGATACAATCTTTTTTTCGCATTTCCCCGCTCGCTGTCAAGGACAAGGGGGTTCGCTTCAACCAGCAAAACATGGCCGGCGACGCCTGTTTACTGAGCAGTCATGCCTATCGCCATCTCACTCGCTGGCGTCACGGGCGATAATATCAGGCACAAAGGGGCACACCAACCGGCAGCATTATCCCCAAATACTCGAGCCTCGCGTAAATACATAGAGTGTAAACGCTGTCGCCATGTTATCGTAGTAAGACCGCCCCCCCCCCCCCTCCCCCAACGGGGGACTGCAGTACGCGACGGCGTACTAACACAACGGCGACGATATCGACATCGCGGGCTCCGAATTTTCCCATAGTTCTACTCCACGGACATTTCTCGAAACGCTTGATATTGTGTACGCGCGCCTGGAAGGATTTCAGGCGCGTAGTTAAGAAAAGGCGGTTCTCCGCGGCAAAAGAAAGCAATTTCACAAAAGCTTAAAAGCGGCGGCAACGCGTGTGCGGTGAACGCTTGTAGTTTTGGTGTAGACAGGGTGTGTGTGTTCTCGTTGTTGACACCAGCCGGCGATAAGGCACTACAGGCGGTAGCTCAGTACAGCAAGGGCTAATCCGAGTGACCATCAACGTAACCCCACCGCCAACCCCTCCCGAACCGGTCGCCGACATGGCTCAGGCTGTGTCATGAACCACGTGGTAGAAGCTCGGGTGCTTTTATATCAGCGCGTGGAGGGACGACAGTGCGATTCCGGAAAGTCTTTTTCGAAGGCCGCTGTTCACAATTTTTTGTCTGGAGACTTTCCCTCTTTCTTCCTTTGACGTGGATAAAGCTTTGCCGACAGCCTCAGTTGTGACCTCTCTTTTCAAATGTACGTTTGCAGTGAGTGAGCTCCTCAGCCTCGGACTTGTCACTTGTGCACCCAGTAGTTCTTTCACTTGGCAATTATATGCCATCAGTTGGGGTTTAATTTCTATTATTTATGTATACATTATGAAGACGTCCTGGAGCTCCGAACGAGTGTTTTGTGCAGATTACTTTTGCAAACACAAAAAGACTATACCAAAGCAGCGGAATTTTCGAAGTGTTGGCGAGTTGGACCTAAACTCGTTGAAGCAAATTCTTCCGCCCGACTGTTCCACCAAAGTGAGTGCGACGGACTACCTGTGCTACCATTGCTTCATGCACATCACTAAGGAGATCTCGATGCGAAGCTCAGAGCAGTGCCCTGACATATTTGTGCCAGCTGAAGAAGCAATTGAAGATCTAAATCGCAGCATACTACCTACAGATGTGTCGCCGCTGAGACAACCAAGCGTCGTAAGAAGTCGGGACAGGCCTGCCTATGTCAAGAGAAAGCAGACAGAACTGGAGCAGGTTGCTGTCAAGAATATACGCTCAAGGCTACGTATTGCGTACGACAGGGACGCACCATCGGGGTCGTCCGAACCAACATGCTCTACATGCACTGAGTGGGTGGACAACTTTCGGCAGGCCTTTGAAACCGCCACCTCTCTCCGGGAACGTTGTCAACTGCTTACACTCCTGCCGTCAACATTGACGAAGAATGAGGTTCAAAAGATGATTCCACAGGCCTCAATGTACCTCATCAGTAAATCCCGAAAACTCAAGGAAAAGCATGGCGTGTGGTATGAGCCGGATCCTTACACGAGGTGCAAGGTGAGCCCTGAGAACCTGTCTGCTGCCCTAGAGTACTTCACGAAAGACGAGCTACAATGTTCGCGCCAAAGTCCCAAGCAGAAGGACGTCAGCTCTGTCATGCTCAACGGAGAGAAAACGTTCGTGCCAAAGCGCTTCATGACACGCTCAATACGAGAGGCCTTCCGTATATACAAAGACAAGCATCCCGATTCCGGCGTTGGGCTAACGAAATGTTATTTGTTGCGCCCTAGATGGGTCCAATGTATTCCACACCAGGAAGTGTGCGTTTGTGTGCGCTGCGCCAATTATTATCTTTGTATTGCCGCTCTAGAGAACGTTACAGGCTCAACATTCAACACTGGTTAAATGAACTCGGCATTTCTGTGCGACCCAGCAACAGAACTGTGCCTTCAAGGAGACTGTGATCACTGCCCAAAAGGCCAGTTTCTTACACTCCAGGAACTTGATATCCCGGAGGATGAAGAGATTGTGCTGCAACATGGGAGTCCGGCGACCTTGTGAAAAAAACTTTGGAACCTGAGACTTTCCTAAAAGTCATCCAAGTGACGGTTGGAAGTTGGGTACTTCACAACCATATCCGGCAAACGCAAGGTAAAGCGATCTACGATGAAAAACAGTGCATGCAACGCGGGAGCATTGTCTTTCATTTTTACTTTGCTGAAAACTGGACCATCGTGCTTCCTGACGAAGTGCAAGCATATCACTGGAAAAAAAAAAGAAGTTTCGATATTTACATGTGTAGTGACGACAAGAAAATCTACAAACAGCTTTGCCATCATCAGTGAGGACCTGTGTCACGACGCCGCTCACGCTTGCTTGGCTCTAGAAAAAGTGAAGGAGTGGGTTGAAGACAACGTTGCGGTATACTCGTGCGTGACGTACGTAAGTGACGGCGCCGCCAGTCATTTCAAGAATCGCTACCAGCTTTACCAATTTGCAAAGGACGATTGCCCACAAGCCCAGTGGTTATTTTCTGCATCTGGACATGGGAAAAATGCATGTGACGGAGTTGGCGGACTCGTGAAGCACCAGGCCACGCTGAACAACCTGAGAGAACGTTCAGTAAGCGCAATTCAGACGGCCAGGACAATGGTGAGCGTTCTATCAAAGAAACTGAAAGGTGTGCATCTTGTATATCTGGACGAAAATGAGGTTGTTGGGTATCGTGAACAAAAAAAAGAAGAGTGGCTGACGGTGCGCGCCTTCCCTGGCATTCAGTCTTGGCACGCGTGGCGGCTCAGCAAGTCATCAACAGAAGGGACCTGTGACGTATATGTAGCACGGACAGTCGGATCTGCTTGGAAGCAACTTTATTAAATGGGTACAGCAAGGAAAACCTTAGCGTAAAGTGCCGAATTTGATTTCCCAAGGACTGCTCATTTTGAATGCAGGGACATCTTATTTATCACATTTTTCTTCACGGGGTATTTAACCTACTGTTTTTGTTGGTGGTTACTAATAATTTGTATCTGATCACTATAAAAAAAAAATCCCAAAATGTTATCCTCGAGCAGGATAAAATATATCGGCTTGCCACGATTCATTCATACACCGAGAGCATCGAAGCTGCTCCAGTTAGGCACTATGGCATCCGTCACCTGAAATTGTTTGTAACCGTAAATACACAGCCAACCTAAATATCTTACTATTATATCTTTGTTTTTGTGTGTGGAAGTAAAGTTATTTATTTTACTCTAATGTAAAATATACCGGAAGGTACAACTTCACACTACATCATCTTTTCTCAAATTAGTCTCTAATATTATACCACTTTGTACGCTTATGTAAAATGCTGTATATAGTTTCTCCTCCCTTTTACTGTGTGACCGATCGCTCTTTTTATCAATGACCTCATCTGAATAAATGTATATAAAAGATTTGTGCAAGTTTCATGAAACTGGAACTCAGAGTCACTTCTTTTATAGGACACTGCTAAGTGTAGGCTTTGAAAAAGGACCCTACTTTGGGGAGTTGTTTCTTCTTTCACAGTGCAATGATGCAACATGTTTTTAACAGAAATGAATGCCGAAATAGAGTATAACAGGGTACCCAAATTTTAAAAAAATCGAAGGTGGTGTTTTTTATTTTATTCGCATTGGAATTTTTCTTTGTTTGATTTTTGTCCCATGTTTGCCTAAATATATTTTAACTATTGTGACACTCAGATACCTTATTTATTTTTTCAATAATAGCCATATATTAGTAAAATAATGTCTGCAAGTTATGTAATAATGATTAAATTATTTCATGAGATACAGATTTCCAAATTTTGCCATTTGTCGTTCGAGCAGGCATGTTTGGCAATTTTTAGAAAACTAAATAAATTTTAATAAATAGTATTACTTTATATTACAAGCAAGTTGTACCCATAGTTTGTTTGTAAAAAGTTTTAAAATTCTCCTAATTTTATTGTTTTAATTATTCACTTTCAAACTTGCCCCCTCCATCAGTGCGCGTTATTGCAACGGTCCACCTCTCCCTGCCTTACGATTTCTCTTGTCTCCAAATTTTTTTTCTGGTCAAAACTAAGTGTGGATTCGTTTATACCAGACACTAGACAATGTCATATAAAAACATCAGTTGATTTAAAAATGTCAACCAGCCACCCTTTGGCCGATCTTACCTGAAATCACCCTGTAATACAATAAAAAGATATTGCTTACGAATATCCATAATACGCTGTTCATATTGGGGTTTTCCAGTAGGGTAAGCTTCTTAAAAATACAAAACGCGTATCCAGTGAAATTTGCGGTCTACTATTTCAACAATCATTGTCCACCGGTATACTTCCAGACGACTGGAAGATAGCGAAGGTCGTTCCTGTTTTCAAAAACGGAGATCGCCACCTCGCAGAGAACTACCGTCCCATCTCTTGAACCAGTGTTGTGAGCAAAGTACTTGAACATACAATTTTTTCACATGTTGCATCGTATCTTGAGTCTAACAATTCTTTTTATAAATATCAGTATGGTTTTCGTAAAGGCCTTTCCTGTGAAGCGCAACTGCTTGAATTCACCCATGACCTACATCTTAACATGAACTCTCAAACCGATGCAATATTTCTGGACTTTTCTAAAGCATTCGACCGCGTTCCCCACTGTCGCCTTTTGTCTAAGCTTTCGTCACTTAATCTTGATTCTTTAACCCTCTCATGGATTCGCAACTTTCTGTCGTTTCGCTCTCAGTATACTGTCTGTGGTGATTTTCAGTCTGACATTACTAATGTAACCACTGGCGTTCCACAAGGCAGCGTCTTGGCTCCTTTGTTATTCCTTATCTACGTAAACGACCTCCCAAATGCATTGTTTTCTAATGTGCGTTTGTTTGCGGATGACTGTGTCTTGTACAGGAAAATAAACACTCCAGATGACCACGTACTACTCCAGCATGATCTTGATCGCATTAACAACTGGTGCGAAGAATGGCTAATGACACTAAATAAATCCAAATGCCAAGTAATGAACTTCACTCGCAAACGATCTCTTTCACAGTTCCCATACACATTAGGCACTTCATCCCTTAGCGTATGTTCATCCTACAAGTATCTTGGTGTCCATTTTACATCTAACCTTTCATGGGTCACCCATATTAACTCTGTGACTACTGACGCATCTAGAACGCTCGGTTATATTAAACGTAACTTAAAAGCGGCCCCTAACCATCTCCGCAAACTCGCTTACGAAACATATGTCCGTCCTAAACTCGAATATGCTGCCGCGATTTGGAGCCCTCATCACTAATACCTAACACGCACATTGAGAAAGTCCAGACTCGAGCAGCACGCTTTATAACATCTTCCTATTCATATAGCATGAGTGTCTCTCTCCTAAAACATCAATGTTCCCTGCCATTGCTCGAAGTGCGTCGAACCATTTTTACCCTGTGCCTAATTCACAAATTATATTATAACAATCGTTTTTCAAGCGCTACTTTCCTTGAACCCCCTAATAGATCATCTCATCGAACCACTAACAGTAAAAGTTTTCAACACCTCACTCGGTCAACCAACGCGTTTATTAACTCAGTTGTACCATGTGGCATCCGCGCATGGAACGACCTTCCCGAATCCATCGTCAAGTCAAATCAAATTGGACGTTTAGTGTTTATACAGTGTAAGGTTGGTCTGCCAGGATGAGGCGACACTGGTTTACACTGTAGATGAGCAATTTTGCCAGTGCAGTACGACTGCTAACCTGGGGTCTTTAACGTGCTCACGCAGTAGTGATACACGACCGCACGCCGGTACGATGCATCCATCGTCACCATTGCCGAGACCACACTGTTCAGTGCTAAACTTGAATCTTATTTTTTAAGCAATGCGTTTCCACTTAGTTCTGTTTCTGTGTAACTTGACAACTTTTTATATCAGTCCAGTGTTTTTTGTTATTGTTTTTTTTTTTTAATTTGTACTTAGCTGGGTTTTCATTGTATGCTGTGTCTACATGACAACTTTGTGTGAGACTGTATGTGCGTTTGTTCTATTTTCTTTTGTGAATTTATGTGTATAATACCCCCCTTACCCAATGCTCTGGAAAAGAGCCTGTAAGGTATTGTGAATAAAAAAAAATTGTCTGGCCAATCCTGGCCTGAAGCGTTCAGAGACTCAATGAGAACCTGGCCGGCCCTATGCTGGTCGGAAGCTATTCCCATCTCGGACATTACCGCCGAAACCGTCCCTCGCGCTTTTGTGTCAATTTGGATTTCACTTTTCGGAGTACCATCCATCATCACGACCGATTGCGGACGCCAGTTTGAATCGCCACTCTTCACTCAACTGACGCGCCCACTCGGATCAAAGCATGCGGAAACAACCGCTTATCATCCGATTGTCAATGGGATCTTCGAGCGGTTCCATCGGCAAATGAAGGCAGCCTTGAAAGCACACCAGCGCACCGACTGGAGTGACGTTCTGCCCTTCGTCCTTCTTGGTGTCAGGACAACGCTCAAGGAAGACCTCTCGTGCACAACAGCAGAGTTGGTCTATGGCAGAGGTGGCCAAACCGCGGCTCACGAGCCGCATGCGGCTTTTCGCTGGTCCAAGTGCGACTCGCATATCTTTCGTAAGAACCCCCCCCCCCCCCTCCCCTCTCACCCTTTCCGCGTTTCCCAAGGATTTCAGAATAAAGAACAGCTTGCGGTTTGGCAGCCTTGTGCCCCTCTACGTAGAGTCGAACCACTTTTCACCCGTATGCTTCCAAGATCCTGTTTCTTTCATTGTTCGAGGGCGTTTAACGGATCCTAGGGGGAAAGGCAACAAGAACAGGGACTGTCAAACCATGCACGCACTTTGGCTTAGGGTCGAGGAAATGTTCAGTCTCGCGGCCTTTGTCACTTGCCGGTGATACTTGTCCCCTTTAGATAAAGGATGTTCCCTATCGTTCCTTGTTGAAGGTCGCGGAAGCCCGAGTTGACATCATTCATAGCCAGCCAGCCAGCCAGCCCCCCCCCCCCCCCCCCCCCCCGGGGGGCTCTTACAAGTTCCTAGGTTTTGTTTGGGGCTCATAGGCCGGGTCAACCTGGCCACCCCTGGTCTATGGCACCAGACTCCCTGGTGAATTTTTCACACCAGCGAGAAACAGAGACTTGTCCGACCCAACAAGCTACGTAAAACGCCTAAAAGAGGTCACGGAAGGACTACGCGCTACCCCCCCTCGAACTGATCGTCGAGACGATTATGTCAGCACACATCTCGACACCTGCACACACATGTTCGTTCAACACGACACGGTGCAAACTCCCGTCCAACAACCATACAACGGCCCCTACAAGCTCGTAAAACGGGGACCCAAACAATTCACGGTCACAATCAGGGGAAACAATCAAAAAATCGATACCGACCGCCTGAAGCCTTTTTTGTAAACACTGCTTCCGACGCCGATTTCACCCTCCCCATTTTTTCACCGGCTACAAATTCTTCGCCTCGTTCTTCACCGGCTTCTCTACCCACGCAGGACCAGGGTGCGCTCCCCATCTCGAAAAAGCCGGAAAGAACCACACGCTCTGAAAGGCGAGTTCCTTACCCGGACAGATTTCAACTCTCCCTGCGTGAACTATAAACTCCCGAGTTCTCCTGCTCGTGCCACCTTTCTGCGCTCTGTGCCACTGGGGGGGGGGGGGCGGGGGGGGGTGGTGTAGCGACAACATCGTCTTCCCCGCAATCGTCAGGAACTGCCGCATACAGCGGCAGTTCCTGACGATTGGAGGATCGGAAAGGTCATTCCGGTCCACAAGAGCGGTAATAAATCATCTCCCTTAAACTATAGGCCTATCTCTCTTACTTCTGTATCTTCGAAAATACTGGAGCACATAATCCATAAGAATCTATCCATTCACCTCGATTCCACTTCCTTTTTTAACAAGGCACAGCACGGCTTCCGTAAAATTTCTCTTGTGAAACACAGCTTCTTTGCTTAACCCATGACCTTTTTACTAACCTCGACTCCGGTTTACCAACCGATGCTGTATTTCTTGATTTTGCTAAAGCTTTTGACAAAGTACCACATAACCAGCTGCTACTAAAAACTTTCATCGTTAAACCTTGACACCAACGTACTATCATGGATTAAATCTTTCCTCTCGCAACGAAGCCAGTTTGTTTGTGCTAACGACTCTTCATCTGCCTTGGCCCCTGTAACATCCGGTGTGCCCCAAGGAACAGTCCTTGGTCCCCTACTCTTCCTTATTTACATCAACGACCTTCCACTCCAGGTGTCCTCATCAATGTGTTTGTTTGCAGATGACTGTGTCGTTTATCGTAAAATAGCATCTCCCTCTGATTCTGTAGCGCTACAAGATGACCTTAACTCTATTAATAACTGGTGTAGTAATTCGCAAATGTCCCTCAACGTTAACAAATGTAAACACATGCGCTTCTCTCGTTCCACCTTCCAAACTTCCTCTACTCTTACTCTTAATGATGTTCCTCTACAACAAACTGACACGTACAAGTATATTGGTGTTCTTCTAACAAAAACCTCTCTTGGGACAGCCATATCAATTCAGTGGTGTCTGCTGCTAACCGAAGCCTAGGTTACCTCCGTCGCAACTTCAGATCTGTCCCAAGTAACCTAAAGCGACTCCTTTACATTTCCTTAGTACGATCAAAATTAGAGTATGCATCCTCCATTTGGCACCCTCACCTTTCTTCACTAACAGACAGTATTGAGGCTGTCCAAAACCGTGCTGCCCGGTTGATTGCATCTGACTACTCACGTTTTTCTAGTGTTACTCGAATGAAATCTGACCTTTCTCTTCCCTTACTTGCTACCCGACGGAAAATGTTTCGCCTGTGCCTATTGCATAAAGTCTATTATTCCCCTCTACTACATCAGACTCTTCTCACTCCGCCAACCTATTCATCCTCTAGACTAGATCATCCGAAAAAAATAGCCCGGCCACGATGTTTTTCCACAGCTCATCAAAACGCCCTTCTCCCCGACGCAATTGTGGACTGGAATGGCCTTCCCGGTGACATCGCAGCCATCGAGGATTCCGCCGCATTTCGCGAAGTGATTCATCAATATTGTATTACCCACTCCCCTCTTTAACGCCTCACGGCCTTGAGGGTATTGTAAATAAATAAATAAATAAATAAACACGCTCCCCCGAGCCGCAGAGGAGGTTGGCACACACCGGGGATACCTGATACCAGCTCAGGGGGCCCGGATGCGGGCCAGACGGCCAGACCACATTTCTTGCTCCTTCCTAGTTCACTTCTTTCGGGGAGAACGTTGTGGAACGCAAGCGAAAAAACCAAAAACCCACCGGAGAGGCGTAACGAGACTTAGCCATAGCTAGCGTGACCGCTTCGTTTCCCCTTTCTGTTCTTTTTTTCGCCGATATCGCGGCGAGGCTAGAGCTCTGTAGAACGAAGTTCATGGACATATACAAGAAAAAGTTGGAGCACCATTGCATTTCTATATACAGACGAACAATGATCACAGTGGCAGATAGCACGTTGAACCCAACAGCAGAGACGGGCATGACTGATATGGCAACGGAACTGACGGTGGATCGGGGTGCGTGACATCACGCAGGAAGCTTAGTTTCTCCCATACAAAAATGTCCTATGGCCGGCTATAGAAAATTCTTTATATCGTCGGCTTTAGCTATTTTGGCCCAATTAGCTAAAGAATTTTCTATGGATGTCTTTAGCATTTTTTATGGTCGCCTTTATGGGGCTTTTAGCTTTGTCTATGGCCCTATCGCTGTCCAGCCATAGCGCTCTTTAGCTTGTCTAATGGTTGGCTAAAGACTCCTCTATGGCTTATCCTATAACTCTTTTTAGCCAGCAAACTCGAAAAATATTTACTTCAAGTTCCCCAAACTTGTGAACGCTACATGGTAGATATACATACATCTCTGAACACACGGAATACAGACAACACAAGCAGAACACTACCCCACACAACAGCAACAACGCAGCAACACGGGACTGCCATTTATGCATTTAGTGCGAACGTATGCTATGTTCGCACTAGCTGTATATATGGCAGTCTAATTTTTGAATCCGACTTTCCCGGTGACCCATCATTTGTCTCAAAAACACGGAGAGGCGGAGCAAATATTGCTCGTACTTAATACATTATTTGAATTGTCTCTTGGAATAGCCCCCATCTCTTAATTCAACACCCTGAAAAAAGCAAATGTAGATCATTAGGCTAATTAACTAAAATTTATTGATTATCTTTTTAATAAGTTTGATGAATCACGTTGACAATGCAGTGATGACATGCAGTACACTGGTGCTGAAGATTGCAATCAAGCTATTGCTTGGTTGCAGTGTTCGGCGCCATTGTAATTTATTTTCACTTTTGGGGGGTAATATTTAATTTTAATTGTGGCACAAATATTTTAATGGATTTTTCAAACAAACAATATTACTGGTTTTCACGACTCGTTGCAACAGCAGAAAACATATCTTGGGTCATGGTTTGTCACCTACATTACAAAAATTTAGTATTGATTTAATTTTTTAACGTGGAGTATTTTTACTAAAAAGTAAGCGCCGGTAGTGATTTTCTATAGGCGTGGAAAGAAAATTTATTGGTTCTTGGCCTTTAGACTTGGGGTCATAAATTTTTCTGTAGACGAGTAAAGAGAAATAATTGGTTTCCAGTATTTAAACTCGGGGCCAAAAATTTTTTTATAGGCGGGTAAAAAACATTTTTTGGTCCGCTGTCTTAGAAATGGGGCCATATAATTTTCTATAGGCGTCTAAAGCAATTTTATTGGTTAACAGACTTTAGACTCTGGGCCATAAAATTTTCTATAGACGGTTAAAGACAGTTTATTGGTTCCCAGTCTTTAGACTCGTGGCCATAGAATTATCTATAAGCGGGTAAAGAAAATGTATTGGTTCCCAGTCTTGAGACACAGAGCCATAGATTTTTCTATAGCTGGCTGCAGCTGTCTTTATGGATTTCTATGGCCGACCATAGAGGGTCATAGGGGGTGATAGCCAGCCATATAATTTTCCATAGACAACCATAGACCATTTTTGTATGGGCTAGAGGGTGTTGTTCTGGCTCCTCTACGGATTCAGGGTAACAGACTAACAATACACACATTGGTTAATAAAAATCAAGCTGATAGTTTTCCGACCTTTAACCTGTCATGCAATAATTACGGTCCTACCTACCGGTTCCATGTACATACCGTATTTACAAAATTCTAAGTACCCCCTTTTTTCAAACCCGGGATGTTCGAAGAAGGGGGGGGGGGGGGGGTGCTTAGATTCGGAAAATGCCCAGAAAATATGAAATTTGCACAAGAATTATGAATTTATTATAATCAAAATTAAGGAAAAATGTTCTAAAGTAAATGAATAAAGACTGGAGAGTAGCTCGCTTGCCATCAGTTTGCACCACAGTCGACTAGTCTTTTGAGGATGATGTAGGGCGCAAGTTTCCGACCGTCGGCTGTGATGCACAACATTATGGTAACCCTTTGCTTCTCATAGCCAGTCCTACGCCCTTTTACTTCTCGGGCGCCTACTTCGTTCACGGTGCACGTCCTTGGCATGCCCATGTACACAGGGGTCTCATCGGCATTGCCGATCTGCCCGAGTCCGTAGCGAGATTCGCGACGCAGCTTCATCACATAACATCGGAAGTTGACAAGCTTGTCGTCAAAGTAAGGCGGTAGCTTCTGGCAGATAGTGGTGCGGCTTCTCAAAGAGAAAGCGTTCCTCTTCATCATCCGCTCCACCAAGCCTCGGCTTGTGCGGAACGCCGCACTTTGAACTGTTCAGCAGCGCCGTGATTTCCGTTGTCTAGCTTCCGCGTAAGAAATAACCGTTCTCTTGAACTTCATCGTGTACGAAGTTCTCTTCACACTCATGACGGACAACTTCCACAAACCACGTGCACACATTGAACAGAATACGATTTCGAGGCAAACGCGGACGAATAGGCTTAACAGACTAAACACCCGACTGCAACAAGTGCAAGGAGACCAAACAGGCAAAACATCTTTGATCCTCTTTCGCAATCTGCATGGATGCAAATGTGGAAAATGGCGGTATATGTTGCCATCTATTAACTGATGTTAAACCCAAGTGCCAGCGGCCGTTCGCGACTCCGGCGCTCGGCAATACCGGCGTCTCCGATCTCAAATTTCTCGTTGAGAGGGGGGTGCTTACATTCGCATGCAAACTTTTGTTCAGGTGTTTATGTTTGAAAGTGTGGGGGGGGGGGGGGTGCTTAAAATCGGGAGGGTTCTTAGAATCGCGAAAATATGATAGTTTCCAGCAAAAGAGGTATCTTAATTACGAGAGTAATAGAGATAACCCCGCGTCATTGTCGCAACCCCCAAAAATAGCCTCAGTTTTCGGGAAAAGAAGTGTGTTCATTACGCGAGTAAACATGGTACATTCAAGGTTGACAATGTGTGTGGAGCCTGCTAGGCAGTAAACTCAGCACACAAGAAAGCTTGCACTTTCACGAGTTTTCTCCTACTTATGGCAAAGAATAGACTTTCCGTAGACCGTACTATAGAGTTCTTCATTATTAGCGGGAGCGTTTTTTGTCACGTTGAGTACAAATTGAGCTGGCGGCCATGCACAAGACAAGAAATCCGCAGCGTATGCGATACACGAAAAGTCGCTAATAAAATTAGACCTCCCGGTCCTTCGCGCAAGGCTGTTGCAAGGCGGAGCACAAGAATTCCTTTTTTAACGCGTTCACTTTTTTCGTTAAAACGGCTTCATGCATCAAGGCCGACAGTCCCTGCCACAGTTTCCGCGCCGCCGACGCCGTCCCCGCTCCTCTGGTTCTCCGTTCGTCCGCGGGAGGGCGAGCGGCGCGCTGGAGTTGCGAATAGAAAGAAGGAAAAACAGTTGAGGATGAAGGTTGAAGATGAAGCAAAGCGGCACCATCTCTTGCATAGCACATGAAACAATTTTCCTTATGCCTGCGTGCCACCCCGAGTCTGTTGACGTAGCTACGTGGTCACATGGTGAAGTGGTTTCAAAAGTGCTAGCGCAGATTCGGTACTTCATTTCTCTTCTGTCGCTGTAGATGTCGTCGTGTGGAGCGGATGGATCATTGTGCTAGTCGTGAGTTATCCCTTGTAATGGCCAATTCGGGTGGTCATTTTCCCTGAAAAAAGGTTTTCCCATATCTTCGGCAAGGGCGTTCGCGTGGTCAAAGGCTGGCGGGTGCAAGCTTTTCGGGTTGCGCTTCTCAGGCGTGTACCGGCAATTTACCAGCAGAAGTTTTCCCGAGCTCCAAAAAGTCAGGCAGGTTGTCTGCTAGACTGTATCCGGTATCGTCACATCCGAATCGGGATAGGGAACCAAACGAAACGATGCTCGCTGAGGCGGCAAATAGCGGGTTCGAGTGGAAAACGAAGCCATTGAGACAGGCACGTTTTTGTGCTCAGAGACAAGATAGCAAAAGCAACGAAGAGAAAGACAATTTATGTTTCAAAGAAAGTCAACATTTTTGGAAGAATTTATCCAGCCAGAGCAAGGTATGTTTGCTCTGAGACACGGGCTGCATCATACATCACTTTATTTTATAACTCTAATAAAAAGTTATCACACCGCTGAAAAAAAAGTATATGCATAGTGATGCAGTTTGAAACTTGGACACGCATTACAATTTCAAGGAGGGTGGGTGCAATAAGAAGACTGAGGATTCCAAAAAAGGTACTAGGGAGTTTTAGTAGATCGTTCCAATACCCCCGATAGCGATACTATGCGTGCGCAAGGGAGGCGTTGTATCGGGTACCGTTATCGGAGTCATGGGAACGATCTACTAGAACTCTACTAACAGTAAACAGATTATGGAGAGCGACGCTGGCAAGCCTCCGTGGCAACAGTTAATCGGAAATCCAAACGAAGTTTATTGAAATTTGACGCGCGTGCGGGCAGCACCCCACTGATTTATACATCTGCCTTTTCCTTGATTTTATATTTTAATATTCTGTCAGCTGTACGGACTGTGGTAATGTCAATATTTTGAAAAGTTTTGTGAAGCCGCTTCTGTTTACACACATCTCAAAGAGTCGTAATTTATGTTGGCGTATGCAGCGTGCTCATGGTACCATTGAATGATCGAAGAAGTTAACAGAGCTCACTCGCGACCCAGTCAAATAAAAACGCCAGTTCATTGTGCTTTGTATTCGGGTGGAGATGGTCACGTGATGGGCCGCTGGCGCGTTTTTGGTCGCCGGTGCCACAGGCAAGGGCTCGAAGGCAATTAATTACCCGAATTCGCCATAAATACCGCAAAAAGATTGCGAGATCATGATGTTTGATTCATTTGGGTTCGAAATGAGAGAGCTTAAATTAAGAAAAGTCTTTTTCTGACAATGGTCAAAACCAGAAAGTATGTCTTGAGAAAATTTGAAATGCGAAAGGTTAAAATGAGAAAAGTCGTTTTGAGAAGGGTCAAAACCCTAAAGTTTGTTTTGAGAACGGTTTAAATGAGAAAGGGAGAAACGCGAAAGTTGTTTTGCGCTGGGTTGAAACGAGAGGGTAAAAACGAGAAGGTAGAAATGCGAACGGGTTCAAATGAAAACCACCCAACAGGGCAGATTCAGGCCCTAAGGGAGTTCTTTTCATGAAAGAAGTGCAAGGTCAACCTTTCCACTCCCATAAAGCTATGAATCTCCCAAGGATAAAAGCAATTCAACTTATTTCTTATGTGGTGTGCCTTAGAAAATAAAGAATAAGTGAACTGGAGACTTGGAACTTTTGTCTGCAGGTATCCTTCATCAGGCAATACCATTAAAGAACCAACACTGCCACTTAAAACTGGACCTCATATTTGATGCAAAGTAATCCACGAGACTTGCAGGGTTCCTTGGAGACTACTCAAAACAGACTGCCCTCCCGCAATTATGATATACTATTCACATTTCACCTATCGAAAGCGCTAAAGCAAGGATGTGCAAGCACCTGTTTATTTGCAGAGCACGGCATGCACGGCTACCTCGTCCTGCCAGGGCTTTTCGTTGCTTCCATTAGAGGTTTTTCATGGTTCGGCAGAGCAACAAGTTAAGGTGTTATTGTCAACCGGCACAACGTCACGAGCATCCAAACAATGGCCTCTAGTTCAAGTAACTCGGCCATTTACTTTATAGTCATAAAAAAGAATGTGCTGGGTCAATTCATCCGCCTAAGTAGCCCAGTCATTCTGTTTTCGGCAGGCAACGAGAATGGATGCGAAAGGCTTGCTCAACACGAACCGCGACGACGACCCACGCTGGCTGCAGTGACTCGGCAAAGACCGTTCCAAAGTATTATCAGATCGTTTTGCTTCCTCTGGCTTTCAGCGACACAAACAAGTGTCAAGTCGTACTGCACTGCGACAACGCTGGACGAATCTACAGACTTTAAGGCTTTCGAACAGCGCTGGCAGGAAGGTGTACCAGATGTCCCGAGTTACTTGACATGCAGATAAACGAGGCGAAAAAGAAGCTGCCTAACGCTGGACAGCTCATCGGCGAGGGCAAGATAATCCCCGCTTCGACACGGACCCCACGTTTCGCACGTCGTATCGATGTGCGAAACGACGCCTGTCGAAGAGGCCTTGTAGACTGCAGCAACGCAAAAGAGGAAACAAACGAGGTCACGGGAGCCATCGGGTCTTGCTATCGGATCTCTCAATCCCGGCAGTTGGTCGTGGAAGTTTCGGCAAAAGCACGAGCGAATGCACGTGTTGCTGTCGTCACGGCACCGCCAAAACTTCTGTGGACTGCTAATATGGAGAATGACCTGCAGCAATACAGGCGTCTGCTGCATCCACCCTTGCTGATGTGGTACTGTCAGGGTAACGGCAGGAAACAGCATCATACATCTGCAACGTCATCGGGTGAAAATTGGAAGACCCCTTTTGAGGATGCCGTAAACACACCGGTCTGAGGAGCATAATGTATACCGTAAAATCCCGAAAGAGAGCCCACCCAACATTAAGAGCAAATCGGCTGAGAATATGGAGTGTGCTAATTTTCAGTGTACAATCAATAAAAGTATTAAAAAAATTGCTATTTTTAGGTTGTGCCACTTCCAAACTTGTTATGGAGGCAGGGGGCAACGAAGCAAAGATGACTGTACTTCCAAGTCAGCAATGTTCCCTTATATCCCACCATAGCGAACCAGCCCCATTTACATCAAGGCCATCATTGATCGCAACGCTAGTATTTCTCAGAGTGGGCTAGCTTCAGTGCTTAAAAAAGTATAGCAAATCAAGCCAAAAGTAGGGGTGGGCTATCGGGGGGTGGGGCACCTCTCGGGATTTTACCGTAGTCACAAATTATGAGCGACTCGCTATTTGTTTGCATTCAGCGTGAGATGGCCCACTTCGTCGCTGACGCCCAAGAAGGTACAAATTAATGATGCAAAATGTTCAAAATTCTATGCATAGCTACCATAAAAAGAAGCAGTTGCCTGCTTTACTTTGACCGCCAGTTGGAATGACTAAATTAGAGCCCCAATAATGTCAAAATAAATGAGATGATAGGCGCACTGCAGTGGGGTCCTAAGCAGCAATAACAGACCCACGTTATCACCACAGGCTAGGCATCCTTACAGGGGACTAATTTTGTTGCATATATTAGACACTTGTTCAGAAAGAATGCAACCGAAAAATCACAAACAATGAAGGCAGAAAGAACAGCATAATGGGACAGATGTCACTACATCAGCCAATGCAGCCCATCTTCAGTTCAGCCTTCAGTTCACTGTTCCCAACCCGGGAAAATCTACAAAACCACAAACGACTCTGGCTGTTGGCACTCATCACCACTTCCATGAACCATTCCTTGGAAACAATTGTTTGAACCCCTTATTTGAAAATAAACTGTGGGGTTGAGACTGAAAAGATTGTTGCCAAAGGCATTCCAGTCATTCCACAGAAAGGACTGGATGCAGGCAAAGAATCCACATTTGTATTGTTTCGTAGATGTCAAGAACAGGGCTCTGGCAACACCTTAAGGTTCCACATTTTTCCAGTAAGTTGAGAAATTTATAAGCCGTCTGCAGCGTCCTTTCGTACAGGTTTTAGCTTACAGCCCTATCCAGAAAGTCAACTAGTATCAGCGGCTCCAGACTAATTGCAGACAGGTTTCCATCCGGTTAGCTGACTCGTCATTGACATGGGAGACTTCATTACCGAAAGAAAAAAGTATGTAAACCACATGCAGAGGTTCGAGATTTTGCCAAGTGTGTCGAACTTTTAAATAGCCAGAGGGAAGTTTGTACTGTGGCAAGACAAAAGGAGGGGTAGAGTATTTGCCTCGCTTTCTAGAGACGATTACCGTATTCTCCAATGTATAAGACACTTTTTTTCCAAACTTTTTGGCGGTGCATCTTATAGGAATATTTTTCTCCTTTTTGGCAAACTCTGAAGGAACTCCTGTTGATGTGATTAGTATTTTTTTAACTATGACGACAGCTCAATGCAAATGACGTGTCATAAATGCAAGTCAACCTCCCACAGCTAGAGTTCCATAACAAAAGAACAAAAAGAAAGTCAAGAGAATGAAAAAAAGGAAAGCATTTCAAGTTCTCAAGTCATGTTTTTTTGCCCGCAAATTTGGCACTTCGTAAGTGTTCTCAAACCCACCTCAGCTGCCACTGTGGCGAAAAAAGTAATGGAAGCCAAGAAGCACCTCCGGAAATCGAGGTCAACCTGCGAACCTGAAATCCTTGAATACTAGCTCAGAAAGCCTTTTGGTAGATGTGATGACTGCAGTGTTTGAAAAAGCATTGTTCGCTCAGCTGGAACCTCACCTGTTGGACTGTGACCCCCTTGATAACCATATATATAGCTTATCAAAGAAAATTGCTAGCCTGTACATCACAACAAGACTTCATCACATTTCTAGGAAAATTAATCAGGAGAACTGAAAAAAAAACGTGCGCACACTGCTAACAAGAGAGATTATTTTCAAAAATCTCTGAAGTGCAAAAGAAATTGATTGATGTGCTTTTCCATTTGATGTAGCTCACTGTTAGTGTTTGACGCATTTGTTCTTTTGGAATTTTTATTTTTTGCTGGAAGATTCAACGTTTAGTTTAGTCTAATGCATATGGTGCTGAATGTGACTAACTGTAGGGTTTAACACGCCGACGCAAGGCAGGCAATGAGGCGCGCCGTAGTGGAGGGCTCCGGATTAATTTTCACCACTTGAGGATCATTAACGTGCGCCGAAATCTCGTGCACACAGGCGTTTTCGTTTTTCGCCTCCATCAGAAAAGTGGCCGCCGCGGCCGGGAATCGTGGTGCTGAATGTGGACAAGTGAATAAACATGGTTGTACCATGAACCTTCAGTTTCCTTTATTGTTTTATTGGTTTCATATTGTTGTTTTCGTCACCAGGTAGCATTCGACAACTTCTCACTCCCTTTCTTAATTTTTTTTTCATTGCATCTTCTCGAGCGGTACTTCTGCCGTGAGACTGCAGTGTAAACACTGATATCCTATCGCATCATCTTTAACTCTAAGTGTAAGTGTCAAGAAAAAAAAATAAATCGGATGTATATAAGTCGCTCTAAAGTTCCCTCGCGTACTAAGAAAAATAAAGCGACCCTTTCATTGCTATTACAGAAGGCACGGCTGCAAGCGCACGGTGCACAACGGTGGCACAAGGCAGTCGCCGTCTCCTTCTGCCCTGAGCAATATGGCCGCCAACGGGTTTCCGTGACTTCACTCCGATACATGGGCGTGTATGCGGGACCGCCACTCCAGCTGCCACTGTGGCACTGTGTATGCTGCTCCCACCTCAGCTGCCACTGTGGCGAAAAAAGTAATGGAAGCCAAAAAGCACCTCCGGCAATCGAGGTCAACCTGCGAACCTGAAATCCTTGAATACTAGCTCAGAAAGCCTTTTGGTAGATGTGATGACTGCAGTGTTTGAAAAAGCATTGTTCGCTCAGCTGGAACCTCACCTGTTGGACTGTGACCCCCTTGATAACCATATATATAGCTTATCAAAGAAAATTGCTAGCCTGTACATCACAACAAGACTTCATCACATTTCTAGGGAAATGAACCAGGAGAACTGAAAAAAAAACGTCCGCACACTGCTAACAAGAGAGATTATTTTCAAAAATCTCTGACGTGCAAGAAATTGATTGATGTGCTTTTCCATTTGATGTAGCTCACTGTTAGTGTTTGACGCATTTGTTCTTTTGGAATTTTTATTTTTTGCTGGAAGATTCAACGTTTAGTTTAGTCTAATGCATCTGGTGCTGAATGTGACTGACTGTAGGGTTTAACACGCCGACGCAAGGCAGGCAGTGAGGCGCGCCGTAGTGGAGGGCTCCGGATTAATTTTGACCACCTGAGGATCATTAACGTGCGCCGAAATCTCGTGCACACAGGCGTTTTCGTTTTTCGCCTCCATTAGAAAAGTGGCCGCCGCGGCCGGGAATTGTGGTGCTGAATGTGGACAAGTGAATACATATGGTTGTACTATGAACCTTCAGTTTCCTTTATTGGTTTCATATTGTTGTTTTCGTCACCATGTAGCATTCTACAACTTCTCACTCCCTTTCTTAATTTTTGTTTTCGTTGCATCTTCTGCCGCGAGACTGCAGTGTAAACATATAATACAAACTGATATCCTATCGCATCATCTTTAACTCTAGGTGTAAGTGTCAAGAAAAAAAAATAAATCGTATGTATATTAGTCGCTCTAAAGTTCCCTCGCGTACTAAGAAAAATAAAGCGACCCTTTCATTGCTATAACAGAAGGCACGGCTGCAAGCGCACGGTGCACAACGGTGGCACAAGGCAGTCGCCGTCTCCTTCTGCCCTGAGCAATATGGCCGGCAACGGGTTTCCGTGGCTTCACTCCGATACATGGGCGTGTATGCAAGACCGCCACTCCAGCTGCCACTGTGGCACTGTGTATGCTGCTCCCACCTCAGCTGCCACTGTGGCGAAAAAAGCAATGGATGCCAAGAAGCGCCCCCGGCGATTGAGGTCAACCTGCGAACCTGAAATCCTTGAATACTAGCTCAGAAAGCCTTTTGGTAGATGTGATGACTGCAGTGTTTGAAAAAGCATTGTTCGCTCAGCTCGAACCTCACCTGTTGGACTGTGACACCCTTGATAACCATATATATAGCTTATCAAAGAAAATTGCTAGCCTGTACATCACAACAAGACTTCATCACATTTCTAGGGAAATGAACCAGGAGAACTGCAAAAAAAAACGTGCGCACACTGCTAACAAGAGAGATTATTTTCAAAAATCTCTGAAGTGCAAGAAATTGATTGATGTGCTTTTCCATTTGATGTAGCTCACTGTTAGTGTTTGACGCATTTGTTCTTTTAGAATGAATTTTTATTTTTTGCTGGAAGATTCAACGTTTAGTTTAGTCTAATGCATCTGGTGCTGAATGTGACTGACTGTAGGGTTTAACACGCCGACGCAAGGCAGGAAATGAGGCGCGCCGTAGTGGAGGGCTCCGGATTAATTTTCACCACCTGAGGATCATTAACGCGCGCCGAAATCTCGTGCACACAGGCGTTTTCGTTTTTCGCCTCTATTAGAAAAGTGGCCGCCGCGGCCGGGAATCGTGGCGCTGAATGTGGACAAGTGAATAAATATGGTTGTACCATGAACCTTCAGTTTCCTTTATTGTTTTATTGGTTTCATATTGTTGTTTTCGTCACTAGGTAGCATTCTACAACTTCTCACTCCCTTTCTTAATTTTTTGTTTTCATTGCATCTTCTCGAGCGGTACTTCTGCCGTGAGACTGCAGTGTAAACATATAATACAAACTGATATCCTATCGCATCATCTTTAACTCTAAGTGTAAGTGTCAAGAAAAAAAAAATAAATCGGATGTAGATTAGTCGCTCTAAAGTTCCCTCGCGTACTAAGAAAAATAAAGCGACCCTTTCATTGCTATAACAGAAGGCACGGCTGCAAGCGCACGGTGCACAACGGTGGCACAAGGCAGTCGCCGTCTCCTTGTGCCCTGAGCAACATGGCCGCCAACGGGTTTCCGTGGCTTCACTCCGATACATGGGCATGTATGCGGGACCGCCACTCCAGAAGTTCTAGTATAACCTCCTTGGGCAAGACTCGAGAGCAAAACAGGCAGCGGCGGCGCCGACGCCGCTGACCGAAAACGACCGCCACGCCGCCACCGGTCAATAAGTCTCTCATCGCTCTCAGCAGCCTCACCCGTTTTATTTTAAATTTAATGCAATAATCAGAGTAACTCCATCATAACGCGATAAACATTGTATGAACTAATTCTTATATTATTTAAGTTATTATAAACATAACAATTTATGCTCGAAAAACAAAACGAAAAACAGATAGGCATATGCGGATAGGTCATTCACTTTCACTTCCGAAGGAATCGATATATCACTGGATTCGTCCCAATCTTCTTGCATGTGCTGGACGAGTCCATACTTGACAACCACAGGCTTATTCGTTTGAATGTGAATTGCGGAGTAGACGCGACTGAAGGCACCAGATGCAATGTACCTAGGTTTTTTTAAACTTTTCCCAGTGAAACACGCCCCTTGGGGGAGCAGTCGTGGTCGACATTGTGATGAAAGACGCCCAATGGGGACGAATCATGCACGAGGGTATTGTGTTTGACTCACTATATAAATTGGACTCGGTACTTTGCCCTCGCAGACACGAACCATGGAAGGCTGCTACGACGAACTCCACGACTTTGCTACAACCTACGTAGAGCATTGTAGCAACATCTGCGAGCAAGGACTGGGTGAAGTACCAAATTTCAACGACTTGGATGTAAATTTATTTAGATTGCCTACGCTACGAGTTCGTCACTTTATACAAAAAATTTTATCCTCTATAGCTACTGGAGCTGATATTTGGATGCATGCACCTTCTTTATATTCAATCATATCTGGATGCATCGAATTGTGGAAAGACTTTGTGCGTCCAACTTGTGTGAACGTGGCGGAGGTGCAAGACCAGGACGACCGCCAAATACAAGAATCTGGATTTTCTATCGTGTCATTACCAAATTGTGAAAATTGGATCATAGATAATCGAATTTTATCATTGGGTGACACTACAAACGCATTAAAACACCTGCAATCGCGAAATTATAATAGAAACACTGGGTAAATGTGTGAAACCGCATTTATTTCTGAATGGTTGTATATTACGCGAAGTGTCTGGTAAATTTGATTTTAGACAATATAGCCAGACATTCCGCAAATATCTAAATTATGGACTATATACTTTAACTTACGAGCTTCAAAAAACTTTAATAGACTGCTGTACACATCAAGAATACGACACGGCCGTCGAACAACTCAAGCTCTTCTTTGTAACAACAGTGAAATGGGAAATGGCAGTCCTCGGGGAAGATTCTTCGAAGATAATACGCTTCCGAAATTTTTTAATTTCACCAGAAGCCGTTTACGTGCACAGCCACGCCTGTAACTAGAGAGAATCCCCCCTCTCCACTCAATGCCATTGGTGGGGCGGGAGGAGCGTATTCTTTGAGGGGGTGGAGATATGAGACGAGCAAGTGTGGAAAGGAGGGTGGTATAAAGACTCGGAGCAGCAGCCTACCTCCGGCCAGAAGGCAATACACCAAGCAATCCCCGATACCATGAACGATCAGTTGCAATTGCGAGCCTTTGTCGATAATTATATAAAGAAAGTGATGGAGCTGTGCGACAACGGTTTAGAAGAAGCTCCTACCTTAGAAGACTTGAATGTAAATAATTTACCAGAGGTATCCTACGTCGTTGATAAGTATATTGACACCACTTTGAAAAAGATAGCAAATGGAGACACCCGCAGAGAATAAGCACCGTCTTTGTATCAAGTGGCGATTGGCTGTGTCCAATATTGGAAAGAAACCATCCAGACCATCATCTCCGACGACTGGGTCAACCTCTTCATCAACGCCGATTTCTACAACATGCGTCCAACCGGCTTCTCGATTGTAAGTTTCCCAAATTGTGAAAATTGGTGTATCGACAAGAGACTATTATCCATTGGGAACACAGAAAGAGACGTGTTTCCACAGCTAACGGTGCCATTCTGGGACGATGTTGTGCTTATGAACACTGTTCGAAATTGCATCAGGCCCAACCAGTTCTACAATGGTTGTTTGCTCAGGAAAGTGACTGAAGCAATCCACTTTGATGACTTTTCTGAAAATAGCAGACGTGTGATACAGTATGGAGTGCGCAACTGGCCCTACAAGTTACAACTGAACTTGGTTGAATGTTGTCAGACTGGAGAGTCTGATATCGCAGTCGAAGAACTGGCGAATTTTCTTAAAGTACAGTCTTTATTAGAAATGTCTACTAGGTATGAATCACGAATCCTTTGGACATCATTCGTTTTGAAAATTTTGCCTTAAGCTCTACGAAAATATATGTTTACTGTAGTAATAGTAGTGAATAAAAATTTGTCGTTTTGTATTACTTTTTCTTTCTTTTCTCCGCAACACATTGACTGATAGTCTTTGTGTGAAAATATTGATCACAATCGTGGCGTGCGTAGAGACAAATATCGTCCACTTGGTCGATAGTTCTACACCTTAAATATGGAACGAGATTTTTTCCAGTCAAGATAAATGCAGGTAAGTTAATTTGAATAATATTTTTGTTACTCGAAACAGTGGATTCTGTTCTCCAGCATACTACGTAAAATTTTCTCGGGTTGTCTAAAGGAAGCAATTTTATACCCATTTGCATTCCAGGGTGTTCGCAGTAACAACTCTCCAAGTTTAAAGATTATTCAACTAAGCAAACGATGCACACGTCGTCGTCTCTCGTTATATGGACTTTCCAACTGGACGTTTTGAGGTCAACTTTGGACAAGGCTGTAGTTAAGGTCGAAGCACTATGAGATGATTGTATGCTTCCCTCGCATGCAAATTCTCCGAGGGGATTTAAACATGAATTTATTCTAAAATTAATGTAACGATCCGTAAGAGGAGAGGCTGGTGAAATGCATATCGACTTCACCTTACTAGCTCGGCACCAGATACGTTTTAACCAGTCGTTGTTTAGTAATAGAGTTTTACGCCATTTAATTCGCCTTTGATAATAGTGGTAAGGACCGTTGTACTCGATGGCAAGCGATACTACCTCTCCTTCTTTCAAAGTATTTATCTTGCACATAAAATCGAATCTTAGCGGATGAACGTGCTTTTTCTTCAAATTCCAATCCTGTTTTGGAAATAAATTACTTAAAATATAATGATAAATTAATGCGGAATCTGAAAATTGACTTGTGATACTACCATTAATAGTTCGTTTCAAAATCGCCAAAAGCTGAATTTCTTTGTCCTTGGTAAAGATCTTTTTTTTAAAATACGGTCGCTTGATCTATAGTGTCGATGAGTCTGTAACTGATATATTTTGCCAAAATATTTTCTTTATTTTGATTACCGATGAAGAAAAATGGAATGTGAATTTCTCTCGAAATGTTTACGTTCTTTTTTGAGTTGTTTTTCCAGAAACGAAGTATTGCTACGTCGAAATCACTTTGTCCGTCATATGTGTGCAATATTCTATTAGTAGACGGATCTCTTATCGCATCTTTACATATTTTGTATTTGAGTGAAGCCATCATTGTACCTTCAATTTTCACCACGATCGAACAGACATTTTGGCCGGGACCTTCGAATAAAGTGGGTAATTTGACGTTAAGTATTTTCTCAATCAATACTGTTTCCTCCATAGAAAAATCTTCCCGCGTCATGAATATTTTAGACGAAAGAGACACCTTGTCCGTGATGGTGAATTCCGGAGCCAAAGCTACACCAGTTCACGTTTTACAAGCCATTGGATGCATAGTACCGTCGGTGGTGAATTTCTACGCCAGAAACTTTGCAAAGATGTGTAAAGACGTAGGAGTCTGTGTTTTCGGCGGTAACGATAGCAGCATCGGTGGCGACGTTTCTTGCGCTTGGTTATCTGATAACTTATGGGACGGTCTTCGTCCAGTACAACAGTTTATCATGTCTTGTAGTTCGATAGAAAATATGGTGCGCTCCATTGTTTGCACCGGCGAAGGTGGTTATTGGCGTCGGTCGGTTCAATTTACTCTGGACGGATTGGCTGTGAAAGAGACTTTTTCCATATTGGACGCCGATCACGAAGACTTCGTTTATCCACCTGTGTGTAATGTGGGCGGTGCCGTCGAATACGTTTCGAGTCAATTTTTCACCACATTTGGTGAAACGATAAGGTAGACATAGTTTTCAAATGTGTAGATTTTGACGACGGGATGCAGCTGCATGCCAATGGTACAGACTTCTTTGTAGACATCGACGGAGGTCTAGTGAGACGCACACAAACAAAGAGTATGCACTATTGCGTGAATTCTTTGTTAAAATCAAATGTTGATTAAAATTCTGTAGCGATATATTTCTCTATGTCTTTCAATTTGTATCTGTATCTACACACGGGACTGAGACAATTCCATATGAGATTAGCAATGTCTACAGGTGCGTCGTACAATTTATTGACGAGATATTTTTCAATTCGATCAATGGCGTCTAAATTACCGACGCCTGCAGCAATTATATCCGCCTTGTCAAAGTCTAAAAAAGGGAGTTCGGTGAAATACATTTCATACAGTAATATTCCCAAACTCCAAGTCATGAGTAACTCTGCATTGTACGACGTTCGATGTCCAAAATACATTGCCACTGCTTCTGGAGATGCGTAATGCAAGGTGCTTTTAAAACACGGTACTTTTTTCTTGCTGAGATGAACGTCCGTCCAATCTATGATTGTACAATTCATTTTTTCGTCTATTACAATGTTCTGATACTTGATATCGCAGTGGTAAACTTCATTCTTTTACTACTTTGTAAAGTATGGTGAAAACTTGTCGAAATATGTATTTGATGTCTAAAGATTTTTCTGAATCGCGTAATACTTTAAACAATGACGTGATGTTCGTGTCTATAAAAGCTAAACAGGCATAATTATTATAGTTCCATTTCTTTAGACAAATTGGAATACCTATTCGAACGCGTTGTGAAATTAATTTTAGTATTTCATGTTCCCCATGAACGATGGACTGGCACTTGTTGCTGATTCTTAAAATTATGCTATTTCCTTCTCCTAGCCATACTCTAAACACTTTTGCCGTTGATCCCTTCCCTAAAAGATCGTACTCCACTTCCATTCTTTTTTTTTAATCTCAAACAAAAAAATCGTTATAAATAAAACCGTCTTAATATGAGGTTAGTTACCGTTTTAAATGTGCAATGCGTTTCACGTCTCTGCCGAACTTCGTCAGGTGATTTCAGAATTATCACTTATACTACGCGATCGTGTGATTCTGCTAATAAATATTCCCAATAACGTCGAAGAAAAGTATAAAGATTTCATGTTGGCTTTGGATAAAGTTTTGTTAAAAGGGATAGTTCTTGACAACAAAATAAACCCAGAGGACATTACAGTTCTTGTAGATTTTAGTAATTGGTTATTCACAAATATTGTTAGCACAGTTCATTATAAAGAAGAAGAACAGAGAACATAATATGTCATTCTTACCTAATGTAATTGGTATTCACCATCAAATACGTATCATATATTCTATGAGCAAAACTGGTGGTGAAGTGAACGAACTCTTAAACAATGCACATTTACAAAACGTGGTTCTAGAACGCAATATAACAGAAAACGTCGTTCAAAAAAATCCTTTACAAGATTTATTCGTCTCAAAAAATATACTTAAAGCATATGAACTCTTTCATCAAAAGGAATAAATGTTAACTCCATTTGAATACGCACTATTACACAAAGGTTATGACGTCTCCATCACGAGTAAACTCGGTGAAGGTGGATTTGGCGCCGTGTATGCTGGTGTTCGTCTAAGTGACAATACACCCATTGCTTTGAAATACGTGCTTGTGAAGGATGTCTGGAGGTGGCACACTTCGAAAGCATACACTCTAAGATACCCATGGAAATACACATGTTAATGAGAGTTAAAGAGATACATGGAACTATAAAATTGTACGATTGGTTCAAGTTGTGCAATGGATACGTTGTAATTATGGAAAGATCTCTAAAGACTATATCTTTATATAATTATTTGAAGACTAACACCTTGAGTCAGAATCAAGTAATTCTCCTATTTAAACGTTTAGTACAAATTAATTACGACTGTTGGCTACGCTGTGGACTCGTTCATTGTGACTTGAAGGAAGAAAATATTCTAATTAATAAAGACGACATGTCTATAAAAATTTTAGATTTCGATTTTGCTATAGAATGTTCCAAAAGACATAGACGAACGTATGCCGTCACACCATTATACGCACCACCGGAATGGTTTAGGGAGCAAATCTATTACCCAGAAGGTACAATTGTGTGGACTCTGGGTGTTATACTGCTAAAGTTATTGTTAAATCAAAGTCCTTTTAAGTCGACAAAAGACATTTAGCATTTCGAAACTTTAGAGAAGATACCATTGTTTCTTGCAAGGCAGAAGGAATTTTCACACAATGTCGTTCACCTTTTAAAATCTCTCATGAAGAAAAGTGTTGAAGATAGACCCGGTATGGATGTAGTATATCATTTAACAATGCTACTTTGACAGAACAATAAACACGTACAGAAAAATAAGGAAAATATTTGTCATTTATTAGAGTCAACCACCTCTAACCACCATGCCTTGTACTGGCTTTTTTCCACTTTTACCAAGAAAACTCGAGCCATGTCCCCCTCCAAGAGACCACTCTCACCCAACCCCTACTGAGAAGGAGAGTGAAATGTGGGGGTGGGGGGGTCAGAGGGTCCTTGAGAAACTGTTTGCATGTGTCAACGAGGAGAAAGTCTAAAAGGGATAAATAAAAAGTAAAAAAGACCTCGAAGGAAGGGGAAGGGGAAAGAGAGAATGGTTGGTGGGGGAAAGACGGACGAGTCAATCTTCTTGTCAGGATGCAGTGCATCTAAGGCGTACTGTTTGCCTATATAAGGAGTTTGGAGGTCACGACTGAGGATCCGTTCAGTGAGGAGCGACACTACTATATAAGAAGATTTATTTACTGAAATATTCATACACCGCTGTGTATGGGATTTTTAATGAAAGAACGGAAGAAGCGCAGGTTGGTCGACACCGATGCCGTGATGGATGGTCCCGTCGACATAGTGCAGTCACCACCACAACCACCACAGGTACCGTCGCTGCAGCCATCGCCAGAGCCTTCTCGTCCTACTCGCAGTTCACGGAAACGGCAAAGGGTAAATAAGCTGAATTAAAAAGATCTCGATGAGAAAAAAGTTCACGATTTGATGCGATCGAAAAGAATTGCTACCAGAAGCGCAGTTCAAGTGGGTGGAATTTTACCCATTTATGAAGATTTGCCACCAAATTGGGATGTCTTAACATTCAAACTTGCATTGCCACCTAATCTGATAAAGGTGCTAATACATATGACTGTATTCTATGCAGTTCATGACTTAGAGATGGATGTTTGCCTAGCTGATTATCTTCCTTACATGGATTATACTGTAATCAAAGGAATCCAGGAGAGACTTGTAGCCATGGATTTGATACGATTACTCCTGAACAAGCATCGATAAATTAGATGTCGAACTGTTCATTCCTCTAACGAAAGACTCCAAAAGAACTAACCTCTACTACCAGCACGCTGGTGATAACGTGCTCTTGAGAAGGTCGAACGCGCTACAGCCTTTTCTACTTCGTCAATTGACACAACAACATAACTCGTGGGTTGTTGAATTTAACATGTTCAACGGATATACATCTCCATTGTACTATCCGTACCCATACACCTTAACTAAAGGAATAAAATCAACAATTTCTCAAACCGCATTACTGAAGTATTTTTTGTTACCTGCATTAACTTCTCAGGAAGTGAAGAAAAGTATTTATGCCGAGCTCGTCGACACACCACCAAAGAAGCGGGATGTCATGGTTAATCGAGTAGTTCAGACCATTAAGAATGTCAGCAAATTTCCACAATTCGTGTCTGACTACGACTTGTGGGATAGTGTAGCGAAATACGCCGTCCAACAGAAAGGTCAAATGATTAAAAAGAAGGGTATAATAAACAGACTCTGCTCTTACCCAAGCATGATGGAACATCCACAAGCGTGCGCGGCTGGTGTGGAAGGGGGGGGTTTGAGCGCCGATTGGCATGAGGTGCGAGAATTCCTGTCGGGGTTGTTTTTTTCTTGTATGACGCAAGGAAACCAACAGGAAACCTCTTTGCTGGAGTCGTCTTTTTTTCTTTATTTGATTTACTATGTGATCAAGTACGACGACCCAATGGACGTGACTTTCATTATCGAATGCTTGAACGAGAACGTTATTCGTGAATTCTATATGAGTCTGCGTTCTATCCTGGATCCCTACAACTGTAAGCTTCGTCCCAATTCACAACTTTTCATGCTTAGACATAACATCCCGTCTATCAAGGACGTGAATTCTGGTTCGATGACCGATAACATCAAAAACAAGAACGACGGCAAAAAGAGAGCCATTGGCTTTTACCACGTCAGTCGCCACACGACACCGATTCCTAAAACCAGCGGTCGTTGTTCCAAAAAGATTTTCGTCTTTCACTTGGCAAATTTTTACAACTGCTGGGAAGATGTTAACTTTGCAGTCAAATATCTGTCTCCTCACCAATAACCAATAAATTTGCATCATTATTATCCCTAAGTAAATATTCAAAATCTACTACCTTATTGGGATCTTTCAAAACTTCTCGTACAATAATTGCGCATGGGTCTATCGTAATAAATTTCTTCAAAGCCACATCGTCCTGATAAGTAATTGGTAATTGAGCGAAGCGAAAAAATTGTTTAAACATAGTTATTATCAATGCGAAGTGACCTAGTAGCGGCCGAAGGAGGTGTCTGACGTGTAAGTTTGCGAGAATGCTTATACGCACAACCTAAGAGTATGATTAAAGACGCAGCAGCTATTGAACCGCCGATAATATATTTTTTATTCAACGTTTTAGGTTTTTGCGCTTTAGGTATAAATATGCATCGCGAAGCTTGTACAATTATTTTGTCTCTAGATCCATATCTTTGATAATTATTCATATTTTGATCGTTTAATATTGTTCTATTATTAACGTCATTTATAATACGTCTAAACTTAGTTGTCGTGTTACCAGGCTTAATTGACCAGGCAAAGAGTGAATCGTTTAATCCTTCGGCTTCTTCTAAACCATCCAACTTCGTATAGGTGCCATGCAGTATGGTCAGTAATTCTGGATCTGATGCTGCAATTTCGTTGAATGTAAGTAGATTAAGATATACGAGTATACTACTTTTTATGGAAGCGTCCAGTAAATAAGGTGTAGATTTGAGTTCATTGACCATTTTTTCCAGACTTACAAGGCTCGAGGAAACTGTGTCTATATTTCTATACATTATGTTCCAATCTGTATAGACGATTGCATTTCTCACGTAGGACAACCATATATCACCATACCAATGTTGACGTGTTCTCCAATCGTAATGTGCGTAAAGAATTACGTCGTTTTTTGCATTTAAAATGGATAACAATTTTTCAAAATTAACATAATAATCCTTAAGCAAATCAATTACTCTAGGACTGAGAATTTTATAATCAAATTTCTCTCGAACTAAAGATGCCGCGGGATGGAATAAAGCCCAAAATAAGGACTATTATCTGTGGCCATTTTTTCGAAATTATCTGCAACTATAACTAAGTTATCTTGTATAGCATGTAATTCAATTTCAGTAATGTTATTCATAGATAAATACTGCTTCGCTTTGTTCCTGTCATCTGCTGTATATTTAATTATTTAATAATCTTTCGTCCAATTCATCGATGAATGTTTGTGCCATATTGATCTTACTCTCGAGAGATTTAAAAATCTTGTAAGCATTAGTAGGAGTGTCTTTTAACCAATAAAGGAAATCTGCCTCCCATTTCGTTGATCCGATCTTAGATCGAAATAGCTCTTTTAAACTCGATGCGAATAGAGGATGGTTTGAAGACCACGATGGATGTTGAGATACTTTGGAAACCCACTCGGTAAATTCTAGCCTATTGCTGAACATCGATATAAAAAATGCTACGCTGTTTTATATATCTCATATTTTCTCCGTAAACGCTCTTTTCTAAAACGCGTAACGCTTCACTGTATATTTTCTTAACTTTAAGTAGAAAGGATTCGTCTTTTTCATTGTGAAGATTAAAAACCAATTTTTCCACTTCGTCTAAATTATAAACATCCAGGTTCAACCAACTATCGAGAAGATTTTTCACTTCGGCTTCTCTATTGTCTAAAACGGACGCTTCCATTTCTTTGTGCATGCGTGCCAGGTCTCGAATTCGTATCGTGGGTAAAATTGCTCCGAGTATGTTACATACCGGATCGCTATAAAATCTATACATGACAGGCTTGAGTGCCGGAATTGCCACTTCTCTTTTAAGCTCTAGAGAAATATCCTTCTCTTCCAATTGAGTCAATTCGTTTAACAAGAATTTGGTATGTTTCGGTAGGAAATCAATAGCGTAATCATGAATATTAACTAAAGTAGAAATACTAGGCAATCCGTACAAAGTTTGAAAGACAATATCTACCATATTGTCGTCTATCTGATAGTTTGTATGTAAGCCAACCTTATCGTACAGATCTACATTGTGTAATTTAAAAGCTTCGTCCGCTCTACGTTCGAGTTCACGGTCAAATTCGGTCGGAATATTCGAAAACGGTGTATATAATAAATCCATTTTTATTTATTATTATCCAAGTATGCGAATATTTTCTACTCGAAGTGCTTGTTCAACGTCCTTCTTCATAACTGTCCTGCGTTGGCGATACCTTGAAAATGTAATGGCGCGACGCACTGCGTTGTCCAGAAACCTGCGAATTTCCTTTTGTACTTCTGCATGAAGATCGCTGGAGACGCGTACTACGCTGCTCCGAAGACTCAAGCGTTTCAATTCGTTCTTGCATAAGTCAGTATTATCTTTCTTTCTATTGTGTCTGCTCACGCTTGATTTCGCCATGACTCCGCTTTTTTATTTTGTATTTAGTTTAGAGAAATAAAGTTGTGTAACACTTATGGTTTTTTTTTCATTCATTCTATTGTTTGGGCTCTTCCCATAAATTTGCTAGAACATCTTTAACAATCTGTCCGAAAGATTTATCGTCATCCTCACTGCCTAGCAAATTTTCAGTCTTTGGGCGTTTTCCTGGCGTGTAGCACGTAATCTCTGAAATACGAGGTATTAACCGCTTCTTTTTTCCTATCGTCGTAGGCCAGTTGTAGCCAATCATTGACATCGGTATCGCTGGAAGTGTCTCTGGAAGGCGTGTATTTTCGATCGAACCAAGCTGTTCCTAATAAGACTTTTCCGTTGTTAAAGAATTCGTCGATTTCTCGAAGATCCTGTTGTGCCAGAGAAGAATCTGCAGACTCGTAACGTGAAAAGATTTCGGACGGAGAAGAGGAAGGCTCGATTGGAACATACTTCTGGTCGGCGTCATTTAATAGACGAAGGACGTGAGCAGCGGAATAGACGACTCGACTACACTGCTGTTTCAACCAATCGTGGCCTTCTTTGCTTAAGAGGGACGTCTTCAAGAAAATGTGGTGTGACATATTTTGTTATAACAACCATATTATTCCATTATCGTATCGTCTAGTGTGTGTATTCAAGCGTGTAACTGCTCGCCAAAATGCAAGGCCTCGTGATCTCGTTGATTTCATTTATTTGTTAGAACAGATACACATATCTGTTATAAGTAACGTCAGAAATCATCTATGCATCAAGACTGTAGATTGTAGATAACGCATATAATCTTTTGATGGGGTAACTTTATGCCAGCCATTTTTTTCCCAATCATATTCAGCCAAAAACAATGTTGTAACGAAGATGCCCTACACGACGGGGCAACTTTGTGACAGCTTTTAACATGACTATTGCCATTTGTATTACAGATGCAAATTTGTAGAACAAACCGTCGTGTGAGGGAAGGTTTTAGCAATGTTATGCCACTATTCATTCGCGTTTATGTTGATAATTGTTCAGTGAGAAAATGAAAACGCACGAAATCTGTCACGAAGTAACCCTATTTTATGCAGTCTTGGGTAGTAACGAGTTACTATACTCCGCGACAACTTTTCTTGGCAATGCAGTGGAACGTACAGGCCCGCATTCCCTCTCCCATTTCTAGTGTAGGCAAAGCTAGCGCATCTCCCACATATTCACCATAGTCTCTATGCCGATGACATCACTCTCTGGATCAACAAGAGGAGAGATGGTGACACACAAGACAACCTGCAGGAGGCGGTTACGATAATAGAGGAATACACAGCAGACTGCGGACTGCAATGCTCCCCTCAGAAATCGGAACTCCTTCTCCTATATTGCGGGAAGCACCAACCGAAGAGCCCTCAAACAATCACGCTCACCACTAAATCGGGGGAAACCATCCCAGAGGTACACACGATAAAAGTGCTCAGGCTGCTCATCTAAAGGAACGGACACAACACGGAGTTCGTCCGCAAATTTGGAAAACAGGCGGAGCAAGTAGCCAGACTGCTGACAAAGGTGGCCTCAAGGCACAGGGGCCTCTCGGAAAGACATTTCTGCAGCCTGATGCGAGCCGTCATAGTCTCTTGATTGGTATACACAACTCCACACCTTAAACTCCTGGCAAAGGAAGAGGAACGCCTAAATGCACACCTCAGATCCCTCTTTAAACAAGTGGTGGGGTTACCCAAGTCAGTGCACAATCAGCGGCTACTAGAAATGGGACTGCACAACACAATCCGAAAGCTAGCAGAAGCCACACGCACAGCCCAGGAATCAAACTCACCCAGACGCAGACAGGGGTGGAAACCCTTAAGAGGATCAGGTACCACTGCGAAAGTACAGGACACGAGGCAAGAGTACCGGAGAGCTTCAGGAACCTGCTACACTTTATTCCGCTACCACGCCACATGGGCGGAGGAAGCGAGGGGCACCGAACTCGGAGTCGGGCGCTGCAACAGGCGTGGGTCAACAAACCCAACATATGGTATGTGGACGCCTCGCCATACCCACAAGAGAGGGCACACGTGATAGTGGCCATAAAACCAAGCGAAGAAGCGACAATCACTGCCCCGGTGAGAACCCCAAACACGAGAGAAGCCGAGGAGTGCGCCATAGCGCTCGCCATAAATGAGATAGGACGCAGCGGGAAGGACGGGGCAATCATCTTTGACTCCCAGGACGCCATAAGACGATTGGAACAGGGTACAGTTGCGAACACCGCCCTTAGACTACTAACATCTAACCCCACTAAAGGGAAAATCGCGATCCGATGAACACCAGCCCATGCGAGTCTAGAGAGAAACGAGCGCGCAGACAGTCTCGCCCGTGAACTAGCCGCTCAGGGAGACACCACAAAGGCCCCTCAATCCCCGACCCCACTAACAGGCTGCAGGGACAACTTAAGTCACTACCGCTCGGATAGGGCCAGATATCCGGAACCATACAAGACACTCACAAGGCGTCAGGCAGTAATAATTAGACAAATACAGGCCAATGCACTACCGAACCCACACATACTAAGTAAGATTTACCCCAACCTTTACCAACCCAGCTGCCGGAGGTGCGGGGATCAGGCAGACATGCAACGTATCTTATGGAAGTGCACATATATCGTACCTAAGGTATTTAAGGCAAGTAACAAATGGGAGGCCGCGGTTGTAAGCCCCAGCAAGGACACCCAACTGGCCATCGTACAAATCGCGGAAATAGAAGTGCAACCGAGGACCTGTATAATCCAGGAAGGACCCTGGGGGACCACTTCCCAACACCAACTGAGCAACACAGGCACGAAGTGGAGACCGGACTCAACACACTTCGGAATCCATCTTCCTTTGGGCCAAATAAAGTCTTTATTCATTCATTCTCGCAAGTCACGACCCGAATATAGACACGTATAGGTTTGATGAAAAAAAAAACTAGTTATCTTTACGGACGCACTTGTACGTTCTGACTGAATACTTACATCTTCGTATCTTGAAGCACTATCTATGTTGCGGTTTTTCTCTTTTCTGCGCAAGCACTTTTTAATCGGGTGAATCAATTGTTACACGCGGAAGGCACAGTGCATGATTCGTGTTTTGATTAGCGCCACTACTCCGGCGTGGTGTCAACAGTCGAGGCAAAACTGACTGCTGTTTGCGCGGGGTTTGTTTCTGGCTTGCCGGGTACGAACTGAAATATGTCCAGCACCTCTATGAACCCAGCGCAACCATAAACGAGCCAGCAATGTGCTAGTGCTACCAAGGATAGGGCATTTATATTGGGTCTGCATTTGCCCCCATGCAATTCCTTCCAGCGCGCCAGTTGAGCGCCTATTCAGCAACGGCAGGGACCTGTTCGCCATCAAGCGGGGGAAACTTGCAGACACTAGTTTCGAGAAGCAGCTGCTGCTAAGTTTCAATATGAAGTAAAAAACACATTTTTTTACTTTTATGCTAGAAAACTTAATGAGGGGCATTTTGTATTTTTTCTAAATTTTTGTGTTATAGAAAAGTAACTGAGAAGTAACGTCGTTACTGTTTAAAAGTAACAGTAACAAGTTATTATTTTGTTGTGGTAACTAACAGTAACTTCACTACTTTTTCTGAAAGTAACTGTAACTGTAACAAATTACTTTTTAAAAAGTAACTTACCCAAGACTGATTTTATGGTAGTTTTACTTGTTCTGTAAAGTGAAAGTGCCTCAAAGATTGACTCCATGAGCGTGATTGCCGTATTCGCACGAATATAACGAGAGAGTTTTTTTCGGAATTACGTGCTCCAAAACGCACCTCGCGTTATATTCGGAATTCAGTTCAGCCACGAGGCGCGAGAGTCTGCAGAAAGCAAGAGGAGAAAGCCATCCCTCCGGCTCAATGCAGGAGATCGGGTGGGAAAAGAAGTGAGGGTGTGGGAGAGAACTTATGAGCTATTGGGCCCCCGTGAAGAGACAAATAGAAAACATAAAAAGCATTTTTATCGCCTTTGTGTTTGTACAACGCGCGCACGTCACAAAAAGGTGCTGCAGAAACGCAGTGCGCCATGCGGGAATGTGGGCACTGGCCAAGCCAAGCCAGGCCAAGTCACAAGCCCAGCCAAGACTACCAACGGTGTTTGTTTATGTGGTGGGACTACAGTTGGCGAGAAGTTTCTAGAAGTTTCTAGTGGCACAAGCGAAGGCCGCTCCTATTGCATACGCCGGTACCCGCTCGAGTAGAAAGCAGCGGCGGCGCTGGCGGTGCCCGCTCTTGGAGCGCGCTCGCTTCATTCCCACTCCTTCCTGCAGTCAGCGGTCGCTCGGAGCTTGTTGTTGAACTTTTTGCTGGCGCCCGATGGCTAAAAAGCGGCGTTTAGATCACTGCTATGCCCCCGGTGCAAGACAGGATATGCCCGAAGTCACCAGGACCGTAGGATCTCCCTGTTTAAGGCCCCAACCGACGAAGAACGACGCCTGGCTTGGCAAAGCAATATTCATAGGCTCGACGAACCACTGCGCGCCGACTGTGCCGTGTGCGACCTGCATTTCGAACCACACTTTATTTTAAAGGGGAACTCCGCCGACATTTTGAGCTACCTAATCCAAAGGCATAATCTGAATGCGGATGGCTTCCTGATTCCGAAATGCTATGTCGTTCTCCCAGATTCACTCTAGTTAATTAAAAAAGTGATATTTTGTTTGCTGCCGAAACCGAAACATCGCTCTCCCTAATTTTTCCCCAGTTTTCCCCGCCGCCCAAGCGTGACGTCACTTGTGTGCGAGGCGCGCGGCCGGCAATCGGGTACGCTGGCGCCCGCCTTTCTCGCCTCTAACAGCAAAAGAACCTGGCCGTTCGTGCTGTTTGAAGCTGATAATTATATATATTTGCACAAAGTATGGCCTTGGCCTACGTGCCTAATTATAAGAAAGTAAAAAAAAAAAGAGGAAGCAATCGGAATTTTTATAAAACCGTTTTTGCAACTCGCTACGCTCAAGCCGCGGCTTGCTAGTTTCGCAATATCGCCAGTAAACCCGTTCTCCTTTTACTAGAAGATGGCTGGCGAAGAAAGGTCGAAGAGTCACGGAATACATTTTTTGACGAATTGCCAAAGCACCGCGGAAAATGCTCGGAATGTGGGTACAGATGCCCCACACGCTCGTATGACCTGAATGAAAGGAACCTGACATTTGTTTTAGATCTCCTTTTGAAAAGTTGCTGTTGCAGGCGTCAACACTCAACTACTCATGTGGCATGATATGCTCCTTGGTGCTTAAGTAATTTAGCAAAAGATCTGCAGACCATTTCTGAAAAGCGCTTCTGGTCGACGTTATTTTGAGCATTTGTGCGTGTGGCGCGGTCATTGCTCGCCCTCCAAAGCGACGAACATGTTCGTGCTGGGCTGAGACCTAAGACATGTAGACCGTGCTTCTTGTAAACAATGAAAAGTTTAGAATAGAATGAACTGCATTCGTGCAGATCATATGGCAGGTTACTGGTCATAAAGATCGTGTTAAAATGACGATTAAAAGATTTTCGCAACCACCAAGCCAAACATCAAGGTGCAATGGAATTCATTCGTTCATTCATTTGTTTATTTTCTGTGCTCATGAACAGCTTGACGCCTTGGTAATGATGCACAACAAAATGTTCACAAGTTAGTTACAACAGTCTTGAAAGCTAAGAAAATTGGATTAAAAACATCAATATCTGCTCCCCCGAGGGCATTGTAGAAGTGTTGAATACGGGTCATGGGACTGGTTTGGAATGCGTATAAAATACACAAATACGCTGTTCATCTCAAAATAAAGAATATTTGCTTGAAGATACAATAGTGTGTGAGGTACAGAAAGAAATCATAAATCTTTTAATTAAAAATAAATTAACAAAAGTTGCTAAAAAAATATGTACCCCTATTTTTTCTCTTTACTTTTTGAGTAGAATGCAACGCGTTCGAACACCCATGCACGAGAGCACTTGGGAAAAAGGTAATTTATTTATTTATTTATTTATTTACAATACCCTCAAGGCCGTGAGGCGTTAGAGAGGGGAGTGGGTATTACAATATTGTTGAATCACTTCGCGAAATGCGGCGGAATCCTTGATGGCTGCGATGATTCTAGAATTCTATATAAGATTTCTTTTTTAATTAAGTTGGTTTAGCAGAGTTTCCATCAGCTGTAGATCTGAATGCCTCCCCTTAACAAAATTAATTTTTCATGGTAAATAAAAATACTTTTCAGCTCTATATAAAATTTCTCCGCAATAGAATAAATTAAAGACGTTTTCACCACTTTTTCTGCAAAGAATATTGCACGCCAACCATTTAACAAACCAGGCAAGGCTCTATCGTATTTTAATGGAGCTCAACGCCTGCTCCATAAACCTTTTGTAATAGCAGACAGGAATAGCAATATGTCGAAAGTCATGTCTAAATTCAGACTTGAACTTTGTTTAGACGTTTCAGTTCGCGTCTTCAACATATCGGCCGCTTGAGTGGAACTCCGAGAGTAGCCCGAGCTGGATTCGACGTCCGAAACAAATAGGGTTTATAAAAAAATTAAAAAATCACTGAACCAATTGTGAATAACTAATGTGACTGTGCAAAATGTCGACTATAGTGTTAGATGGTGTACTATATTTCTCGATATTATCAGCACCCTTCTTTAGACTGGTGTCGTAATGGTCACAGCCGGCTTGAGTTTGCGCTTGCCGCTCTTGAAGCTGTTCCAGCTGCTGAAGGAAACAACTCGCAGCTCGCAGCTATAAAGTATTCCGAGCAAAAGGGAAAATGTTTCACGTGACACTAGTTTTCTCGGCACACAGCTCGCTGAAAAGCACCTTGACGTGACTGGCCTCCATTGCTGCCGGGGAAAGCTTTTTTTTTTTTTTCTCTCCCACGAAAATAAGGGTAAAAAAAGTTTTTTCCCGGCACTGTTTCTACAATCTATCGCGGAGCACATATTGCTACCCATTGCAAAGGAACTTTCAACCTTGAAGCCGCGAAAAAATTATCTCGATCGCTGGCGTCCAAAAAGCCGCTTCGCGGGCCGCGGCTGCTCGAGTCGCTCGTCTGCCTGCACATTCGTGACGTACGCGCGTAGATAAAAATTGGGATTTTTGATTGTTGCCAGTAGAGAGTTGCCTCCTGGAACCCTCGCGGCCGGCGTAACTTGAAAATTCAACAACTTCACGGAAAATTTTTTTTTTCTTAAAATATTTTGGTTATTATTTGAGAAAAGGTTATTGACGCGGTCTGCAAATTTCCAGCCAAATCGAAGTCTACCAAAAAATCGGCGGAGTTCCCCTTTAAGGGATTATGTGCATGTGATTAATGGAACCGAAGTTCGGACACCAAGAGGAACTCGGACGCTTGTGCCTGACGCGGTGCCGACGATCTTGCCAAATCTACTTACATCTGAGCAAGAGAACTCCAGCCCCTAGGCCACAAAGGAAGCGACCGCAAGCGACTCCTGCGGAAAGCGCCAGAAAATGCCGTAGAACAGATGAAAGATCGCCATCTCCACCGAAGAGTCCTTCCACAAGTGCCACGTTGGAAGTCGATGAAGCAAGTGACATAGTCGCCGGTCTCGAAGAGCTTCGTAAGCTCGCGCTTCCTTCAAGATCCTGGGCACTGCATGAATTCCCGGACTTCGTCGGTGTTTTGTATGTAGCCTGCGATCTGAACTCTCGCACAAGCGAACTTGCAATTGGAAGAGCAGTGTTCTTCCACCTCTCCAATGAAGACAGTGTGGAGTATAAAGTGTTTCTGCTGAACAAGCTGGTCGAAACATCTCGTTTGGTGACCGTGCAAGAGGCGACAGACCTATTAAGACGAGCTGCAAGAATTCCACTTTGCTGAGGAGCGGCGGAGCCATCGTCAGTTTCGTCATCTGAGCTGACCGAAGGACTGAAGACACAGATGCAATTAAAAAGAGGAGTCTTCTTCAACGTCCACTGCATGGCAAAGTCACAAAGAGAAGGTGAGACTGAAATGAAGATTCACACTTATTCCATTGAGTACAGATTATGCACCAGTCATATGAACAAAACTGACGTCTTGAAGTAGATATTTAGAACTAAAATCAAACCATATATTGAGATTTCATGCGAAATTTATTTGACTTTCCAAGGAAGCAGAGAGTACAAAATGACACACTTCAAAGTCAATTGGTTTGATTCCAAGACATAGTTTCGGTGTAACACAAAAAAACATGGTTCCAATATGCTGTTTTCTCTATATATCATATTCTGGAATACAAAGCTTAGAACACTTTGTTGCGCATCTGTTTGCATTTTAACGGTTGAATATTTTCTCTTTTGCAGGACTATGCGCAGCGCCATAAACATTTGCACGCAGGTTTGACCGAAGCTGCAAGCCCGAGCTTGCAGCTTTGCTTACACTTTAGCTGGGTGCCTATGCGAGCCCACATACGCTCGCATTCACTTGGTATTGCTTCATTGCCTCCACAGAGTGGAGATCAAGATACAGATGTAGTGTCTGGTTTGCCAGCAGATGCTACACTTGAGGACGTTGGAGAGGATGAATCGTCACCAGAAGCACCCGCACAGTGCTCTAGGCAAGTATGTACTCGTGTTTATATATTGTTCGTTGTACCTGCCAAGACTATCAGATGGCGCACCACTCTTAGAGAACAGATGCCAAGCGACTGTTGCAATGACAGAATGCAGGACCAGCACAGCTCCAGCGTGCGACAGTTTGTGTTCGCATGCTTTGCTCGGTGACGACTCCGAAGAAGCCACGGAAGCTCGAAAGATATCACTCAGTGAGCCTGTCAGCATCCAACGGAATCAAGTGCAGAATGATCTAGAAGTACTCTTGATAAACAAAATGTAAGGGGGCAAGGGAGCTGGTGTAAGCTGATCATTTTTGAATAACCCAAAACTTGTCTTTTCTATCTTTACTGCAATCTCGGGTAATTCAACAATAATCTACCTTTAGAGCGCAGCCCTTACGCGCCCATTTCCGGCTTGAGCGGCGTCGGCGTCGCCGTCGGCGGAACCGCGCGGTGCATTATGGGTAAATTTCCCCGCTAAATCTAGCGGAAAAATTTCCCTGCTAAATCTAGCGGAAAAATTTCCGCGCTAAATCAAACGGAAAAATTTCCCCGCTAAATCTAGCGGAAGAAAGTTCCCCGCTAAATCTAGCGGAAACATTTCCCCGCTAAATCTAGCGAAAAACTTTACCCGCTAAATCTGGAGGAAAAAATTTCCCCGTTAAATCTAGCGGAAAAAATGTCCCCACTAAATCTAGCGGAAAAATCCCCCCCCGCCGCTAAATCTAGCGGAAAAATTTCCCTGCTAAATCTAGCGGAAACATTTCCCCGCTAAATCTAGCGGAAAACTTTACCTGCTAAATCTAGAGGAAAAAATTTCCCCGTTAAATCTAGCGGAAAAAATTTCCCCACTAAATCTAGCGGAAAAATCCCCCCGCTAAATCTAGCGGAAAAATTTCCCTGCTAAATCTAGCAGAAAAATTTCCCCGCTAAATCTAGTGGAAACATTTCTCCGCTAAATCTAGCGGAAACATTTCCCCGCTAAATCTAGCGGAAAAAAGTTCCCGTTAAATCTAGCAGAAAAATTTCCCCGCTAAATCTAGCGGAAAAATTCCCCCGCTACATCTAGAGAAAAAATTTCCAAGCTAAATCTAGCAGAAAAAAGTTCCCCGCTAAATCTAGCGGAAAACAATTTCCCCGCTAAATCTAGCGGAAAAAAGTTCCCCGCTAAATCTAGCGGAAACATTTCCCCGCTAAATCTAGCGGAAAACTTTACCCGCTAAATCTGGAGGAAAAAATTTCCCCCTTAAAGGCCGCCGTACAGTTCGCGCTTTCTACTTTTTCTGCGTTTCCTCCTCTCCTGCCCTCTTTTCCTTCCTTCACCGCCCTCCCCCACCTGTTTACCGCCCTCCCCCGAGGGGACAACATGGAGAATGGATTAGGAGACGCCTCCGTTAATCCGGCTTAACCCACCGAAGAGGGGGCCTGCTGCTTGACTAAAAATTATTTCGATCCTCAAAAAAACAAAACAAAAAAAAAAAAACGCCGCGGGCAGCGACTGTATGCGCTTTGCCGGATGCGCAACGCTCCGTCCGCCTTGAACAAGCTTGTATGCGTTGGACTAACATTTTTTGAAGTGCGGCAGGTTTAGTGTAGGTCCTATCATATGGTCCTGCAAGACTTCCTGTCCGCCACAAGCTAGCCAAGAATTCAAGAACATAACGACGGCAGCGTAGTCAAACAGTGTAAAATAAAATGTATATAATATTTCTAAGAACACCGTTGTCTTCACTGCTTGGCTTTCAAATTCTTAGCGCTGCCAATAATCGTAATCAAGCTATTTTTATGATTGAAGACAACTCGTCGTGCATCGACCCCAAGATTACGCTTACGTGAAACATGATTCGGCGCGGGAGCGGCTCGAGTCACCGTAAACATTTTTTTTCTTTTTTCAACGTGGATTTTGCTTTTTTAATTTAGCTAAGGCACCACTGGCAGAACACGAATCGCATACTTGGAAGGTATGCGATTGCTTTTGCTTTTTGGTATGGGGAAATTCTACTTATTCGAATATTAACATTCTTTATTTGTTACAAAAAAAAGCAATTCGTGCGATCTGCAATGAGGCTTACTGTAGCCACACAACACCCATGTTCAAAAGATTAGGCCTGATTAAAATAACAAATTATTATGACTATAAACTTATTCTCATGTACAAAACAGCATTAAATAAGCCAGACAGTATCTTCCTTTCCCTGTCCTCCTTACAAACAAAGCAGATTTCATATGCTGTTCGACACGCTGACACCTGGATAGTCTCTCGTTCAAGAACCAATTATGGTGACCAGATGCTGCAGTATAGGCTACCTAAAGTTTTAAATACTATGTCCCTTTTGGGTGTTGAAGTTGAAGTCCTTTCCAAAAAGTGCTTACGTTCCAGATTTGTTGAATTGTAATATTTTAACTAGTCAAAATAGTGTACCTATAGTTATTTTTGTATCGTTACTGTTTTGTTTAATTTTGTATTTGAGATTGTTTACTCTGCGATGACTGCTGTTGCTGCCGAAGGGGAGGAAGGGACTCTGTCAAGCAGTTCCTACTGCTTTTTTCCCATCCTCCCACTCTTCATTGAAGAGAAAAATAAACTTGAAACTTGAAACTTGAAACTTGTATATACCGTCTGAAAACTCATATAGCTGGTTCAGTGAAGGCAATAGTATCGCATTCGTTGAAGCTTGATTTGTTGATTCGAACTTCAACAAATCACACGCACCCATTCTCCCTATTCCTGTTTACCCAGTCATAGTCGTTCCCTCACGATCCAATACGAGTACAAGTAACTGCAGTTTATGCATTATTGACGTTAATTGGACAGCCATGATCACACGGTTTTTAGAAGCGAGCACAAGCGTCGAATTCCGGTACACTGATTCATTTCTGTCTCACCGCCGTGACGCCACACGAGAAAAGCGATTTCGTTCTGTCTATGAAATTAGGAACACAGAAATCAAGCTATAATCCCGGTAATAAAACAAAGCGAAATGGATCTCTGCAGCCAATACCTAACCATTTGCGAGGTGACTAGGCGAAAGCATATATTACCTCCGTGCCTTTACCCTCTGCACACTGCCAGAGAGAGTCATACAAACTCCTTGGAGCTATTGTCAACACGATTGCGTTTGCAAGCCTCTAGTTTGACTCGGCTGGGATTCGACCCTTTCATAGTTCTCTATGAAACGAGAAAGGTAGATACTTTTCTACATTGGGTGGGTTTGCCCGGGGCCTCCAGTTATTTACGGCCAAAATCACACTGGAGGCGCTTCAGCAATGTTCACTCTGGTCGACACACGTGCACACTAAAATGCCAGTCGTCTGCCTTCCCAAAAGGTACTTGAAGAGCCAATCGTAGAGACCGACGGATAACGAGGCCGAAATTATGCTTATACCTCAAAAAAATTATAACACAAGTTTGGCCTCGTCATTCCCAAACTGGTTGTCGGACGAAATTCTCTATGCGTATTGTAAGCCAGGGTTGGTAATAGTAACATAAGATACGTACGGCAGAATTCCCTGCCATAAATAAAATGATTTGGCTAACGCTAATGTAACGCGAAATAGGTGCAAAGAGTTTTGCAAAAGGGAGCGTAAACCGAAAAAAAGAAAAAAAGAAAAAAAAGACAGAAGAAAAGGAGAAGTATTAATAATAAAAAAATCTCTGGCGACGTGGCCAAAAAAAAAATTCTGTTCATGTGATTTTTATTGTCACGTGACCGAACAAAAAAAAAACGAAATAAAAAAAGAACACGAGAAAAAATCATCCCCTGCCCGGTTTCGATGCTAGGCTCTCTTGATCGTGAAACTAGCGCGCTATTCGTTGCGCCTAGTTGCGCCGACATAACTTTTTTTTTTCTTTACTGCAAGTTGCGCCAACATAACTCTGCCTGTAATGCTCGCGCATTTTCACATCATAGGAGAAAGCTTAGGTGCCTTCGTAGTTTTTCATGTATGTGCTATTTTTATTTGTGTCAAGAGTTCACGTTCCAGAATGCTTTTAGAGTTTTGGAGCAAAACGAGTTTCTTCATCTGAGTCACCTTCTAGAGCCAGTAGACCGCACTGGGTCCTCCGGCTAATCAAGCAGCTATTTTCAAATTCTCTGACGCGCCCGTCCTCGCATCCGAGGTCGCCGTTTGACAAGCTTATCTTCCACCTGGTAGCCGGAACCCCAACGGCAGCTATGTTCCGTCCCCACTCCCTCTCGAGAGGATGGCCTCGCCCCGAGGCTAATCCCCTTCTCTAGACACCCTTTCCACCATACGCTGGCCCTTTCCCTCCCCGTCTCCAGCTTCGGGAGAGAAGGTTCTTCCCTGCAGAACGTCCCGTTTGTACAGCGACCTTTAAATCTAGCAGAAAAATTTCCCCACTAAATCTACCAAAAAAATTTTCCCGCTAAATCTAGCGGAAAAAAGTTTCCCGCTAAATCTAGCAGAAACATTTCCCCGCTAAATCTAGCGGAAAAAGTTCCCCGCTAAATTTAGCGGAAACATTTCCCCGCTAAATCTAGCGGAAAACTAACCGCTAAATCTGGAGGAAAGAATTTCCCCGTTAAATCTAGCAGAAAAATTTCCCTGCTAAATCTAGCGGAAAATTTCTCCGCTAGATTTAGCAGAAAAATTTCCCCGGTAAATCTAGCGGAAAAATTTCCTGCGGAACAATTTCTCTGTGACCCCGGAGATCACGTGACACCCCCAGGTCACGTGACCCCCTAGGTCACGTGACCCCCACGTGGTTTTGGTGAGGGGGTCACGTGACCTTGCGAGTCACCTGACCCCACCAAGGTGACGTGACCTCAGGGTGGGTCACGTGACCTTTGTGGCCTTGGCTCCTCCTCCTCAAGAGCTGCGCTCTAATTCTGTGTTACAGGGAGTTGTAAACGGCTTTCATTTTTTGTTTACTTAGCTGCCGGAAGAAGACGAAGAGACAAGACAGAGTGCCGAGATCCATGGTCTTCTACATGAAGAAAAGGGGACTCAGCCAGTCCTTCTAACCCTTTTCCCCCCTTCCCTAAGGCCCATGCCGTAGCGCCTCCGCCCGCCACCAAAGATGGTACCAATAAACGTGTTTTCACTCACTCACTAGCAACTCCGGCGCTCGGCGATACCGGCATCTCTGATCTCAATTTTCTTGTTGGGAGAGGGTGCTTACATTCGCATGCAAACCTTTTCAGGTATTTATGTTTGAAAGTTGGGGAAGGGTGCTTAGAACCGCGAAAATACTGTATATTCATGGGGGTGGTTCTCATTTGAACCCGTTTGCATTTCTACCTTCTCGTTTTTACCTTCTCATTTCAACCCAGCGCAAAACAACTTTCGCGTTTCTCCCTTTCTCATTTAAACCTTTCTCAAAACAAACTTTCGGGTTTTGACCCTTTTCAAAACGACTTTTCTCATTTTAACCTTTCTCATTTCAAATTTTCTCAAAACATGACAGGTCTCCATATCTGTACGGGGAAACCAGCTCACATACGGGGGATCAGTTCACGTACGGGGAGACCAGTTGATTGGCTCAACCAATCAAAAGCTGTAAACTCCCCTAGACTTGAGCTTTTAGTATGTGTGTTCATCTCTATACACAAACTCATCTCTGTTACGTCACGACACAGTGGTGGCACGTCGGTCGCACTTCCGGTCTGGGGCTGTTGGCAGAAGTCCCCATGTGAGACGTGTATTCCTGCGTTGTTTTATAAAGGAACGAGACAAAAACCTGCCTTCTCGTCGAAAGCCGCGACTGGGACTGTACAAAAAGAGTCGAGAAAAGTTTGAAGGTCAGTTTTCATGTGCTCGTTTTGTCCGAGAATGTGGATATGTGCCGTGAAAAGGGAAAACCAGACGCCGTCAGACCAGGATTGCTTAGGCGGAGGGCACTTTGGGTTGAATTCACGGATACTTGTGGTTATCAGATTTATTTGTTTTGTTTCAGCATGAACGCCGGAAAACCGTCAAGTCGCAGGGATTACCTGTGGACTACGTTTAGTGCATCGAAGTTCAAACGGCCGCCTGATCGTTCGAACTGTGGTCTGCTCTTTGAAACGTTTGTTTGTCGTCTGCTCTTTTAGACGACACCGGCCCGTAGACAAAATGCTGGCGCGGTTGTTACCAGTGGCCATCACCGACTTGTTATGCGCGATTCACTTGGTCCAATTCTGCTTGCGATTTTCAGTATCGACGTCGACCATCTGAGCTACGGTTCACGCTTTTGCAGCCCGAGCGACGCCGCGACTGAAAATTGCGAGCAAAATCTCATCATGCGAATCAGGCTTAGCGTCTATTCTGCGGCGTCCATGCGGAATGAATCGCCGCATGTCACATTATTCATGCGAAGTTTTGCGGTGTAACGAGCCTCGGTAATTTCGCTGAGGCGGCTCAAGTAGTCAGGCATTGCCAGGAAGACGTAGAATCAACAATTCAAACGCGAAAACGGCAGGAGGGCTCACGTCGACGCCGACATCATCACATTTCAATGGTTTGTTTATGGGCGCAGCGAGCTTCTTGTCCACACTCCATTGCGCATGCGCGGCGCCGGAGGCATCCGCTAGGGGCGCTCCGGTTTGTTTGTAGACATGAGTTGGTCTATACATTGGAGCCCTTGACTGTGCTTTGACTTTAGACAAGGTGGGTAGAGACGCATTGAAATAAATATTTGTACCATTTTCGTTTCACCCTACTTTACAAAAAATTAAATCAACCAGTAATAAAAAAATGTGCTTTGTTGAAGCTTATTTTGGCGCAGGTGAGGCCCAATGGCACTTTGGCGCAAGATGAAACCGGCTTTCATTGATGGCGCAATTTGGCACAAATGGTGCAGGACTTCGAACACTGTAGTTGCGACAAACTAGAAAGTTTGAATATAGTCCAGCTTCTTGGCGTAAAAAATTCAAAAGATACAAAAATTGTTGAATTTTTTAATGCAAAAGGCTGAAAGGTTTGAACTCCTTCAGACTTTCTAACCCTTCGATTCAATCTTTGAAACTCAACTTCGAAAAAGTTTGCGGCATCGGTGGTATAACTGACAGCACCGAGTGAGCCAATATGCAGGCACAATCTCACCCCCAGTAAGAGGTTTATGTTTTTCTGGGTTTATTGAGAAATAAAACCATCATCTTGTAAACCCTGAGATGGGGAACGATAAAAAAACGGACGAACACAACAAAATCTCAAACGCAGCTGAAGTTTTATTGATAGAAGCATACCAATAAATAGACTTTTACACAAAAGGAAAAGAGAAAGGCAACAAAAACTCAAAAGCAAAAACAAGACGGCCAACGCGTTCACCCCAGACGGCCTAAGCCACTCCCCGGCTCCAACAAACCCCGGAAAGGCCGCCGACCACTCGAACAACAACAACCCCACGGTCACCACACATGGTGACCTCCAAACCGCTAAAGCCTAATCCCCAAATTTCTTACTCGAAGCAAACGCTTCCCGGTCCCCTCCCCCCCCCCCCCCCCCCCGCCTTTTTCAAGGTTTACAAAGCTCCCGTCAAACAAGCAAAAACTCTTTCATTCGATCAGTGATCACCAAGGACGGCTGGCTGACACAATTCCCCCGCTCGCGAATGCATAAAGTCTCCTTAATTAGCCTTCTGAACAATTCTTTTTCGTTACACAACACAGAAGTCTTTTCCCAAAGAGGGGAACAAAAATTACAAGAACTAACATGATTAACCAATTCAGAATTCTGCGCCAAATTTTTTACACACCTTTTATGCTCCCCAAGTCGGTCATTCAAACAACGGCCCGTCTGACCAACATAACACAATCCACAGTCAAAGGGGATCTTGTAGACTACCTCTGGGACACAGGAGACTGAGGGACCTCTGTGTTTTTTCCCGCAACATCGCTCACGTCTGAAGGAAAACGGAGTAAGCCTGTCTAAACGGAAGTCCGTCCTAAAAACTACATTAACGTTAAACTTCGCACCCAAGGCCTTTAGGCTATGAGAAAAACCATGAAAATAAGGAATTACAGCAAAAGCTCTACCTTGAACCCTCTCAGCGGTCACCGACGCGCGTACAAGCAGTCTACGTGCACTAGAAACGATAAAATCCAAACTATAACCCGCTGACAGTAGACGTTTGGTTTGAACGTCGAAAGCGTTACCAACACAATGAGAACAAGATTTTTTTCAAGTGCACGCACTGCCAATTAATGATCTCACCAACCCCCCCTTTTACCAGTTTAGAATGAGCACTCCCATCTAGAAAAGACCTTCTTTACGGTTTCCCTACAATAAGACCAACAAAGCCCCCCTTTATTAAATAGTTGCAAGTCCAAAAACTGTAACTTCCCATATTTCGCTGATTCAGAGGTGAATTTTAATTCCGGTGCAGCGGTCAAAAATAAAATCATGGATCTGAGTAGCAAAAAGCTGATTCGGAGCACAAACCAAGATATCATCAACAAACCTCCGAACCAGAAACCTTTCTTTATCCAAACAGCCAATAAAATCTGTTATTTTCTTGTCAAGAGTGTTAAGATAAAACTCAGTCCAC